>NW_020439068.1:294990-360763 GCF_000699045.2 Agrilus planipennis | reverse complement strand
ATGATTATGTATAATAAAGATATCCATTCAAAATATAAAATTTTCTGTCGAAAACAAATTATTTTGTTTATCATGTAACCATATAATTAGTATGGAATTTTATTTAAAAGGTAACTAATTTATTTATTTAATAAACGATTTAATAATTAATAAATCAATGCCTAACTAAAATATTATATATCTAAATCTCCAACTATTTAATTAAATTTTATGCACAAAGGTTGTCGTTGAATAACAAGAATTTAAAAGAGAATTTGTCAATTGATTATTTTCTAAAAAGGCTTCAATGTTATTCTAGGTTGAGGGGTACAATAGGTCAATAAAATAAATAAATAGTGATACTCAATCATTTACGAAGCAACATCCTTTTAATTTTTTCTAAATATTGTGAAGCTTGAAACAGTCCGAACAAGTTTATCGAAACTGTCACAGTTGAAACCTAGCTTAATTTTTTGGATCTGTTTAACCAGTGGCGTAGCGTGGGGGGAGGGCAAAGGAGATCGTGGGCCCCGGGCAGTAAGTCCCAATTTCTTGGAATTTGTACCAGTGTTTAAGATATTATTGCCTTGTTTCGTAAAAATTCACGGTACATTAACCCCTAGATTTACAAATTTATTTATCAGTATTAAGAAGTGATCTTAATAGGAATGATGACCTACTAAAGGACTCTATGTCGCCGTCTATAGTCATTTGCAGGTAATTGCAGTATTTTAAATATCCATTGATGGAGACTTACTGTGACTTCCTTGATATGTAGTTTTCAATCAATTGTAACGCATCTAATGCAAAACAGAAGTGTCCCAAAAGTTTCTGTAGTTTGTCCAAATGAAAATGTTACAGCCTATCATGAATTTTGTGTACAGAAAAGCTAGCAAGATACGTGATTAACAACAGAAAATTCTGAATTAGTTGATAAGACGATTAAACATTTACGATTTGAATTGAATATCATCAAAAATAAAGTAGATCAAACGTGACGAATTAACGTGTTATTTTTCAGAGTGTAATGGTAGCAGAATGTCGTGCGGCCCCTTACTTGACCGTGCGGTCTGGCTCGAATTCAATATCGAACTCTCTTCAATCGCTCACTTTCTTTTCTCTCTTTCTCGTCAAATTCTACTTCCAGCGTCTGTAGCGTTGGAGCGCCATAGCGAGCTCTGTAAGCAGATAACAGAACTAGCAGGCGTCCTCCACGGCAACCGCTCTTTTGTTTTTTACTTTAATTTAACCCATTCTTAAATATATTTATCATTGCTATTGTTATTTACTACCACATTTGGTTTGTTCTATACCTATTATCATTTTATAATATCCTCAACGCAATGACTAAAGTCACCAAGATGATCAGAAAGACAAATCCAATATCGAACGACTTTCATTAGGTTTAATTGAAAATTCATTAAATTTAGACTGTTGTAAATCATCAAATGTAAGGAATCATAAGATATTTAAGACATAATTTAGTTAAGGCGACAACATTTTGTTTTTTACTGTTGTACCAATACGTTTCCAGAAAATTTGATTTGATTTCTATAGATAGACCTATCAGAACAGCAAATATGTTTTAAATGTTTATTTACCCGAGATTCGATTTGAAATTTTCCATTAAAAATGAATAGATACATTATTCACTTGCGACACATTTCAATACAATTCAATTTTCTGATAGACATTCTAAAGTGTCAAAGTCTCTCGAATACGAAAATTTTTTTTTCCGTAATTATTGTTACTCTCCCTGTTACTGAGTTTCGTAATTATTTAATACGTTTATTTTCGTTTTCCCAGCAAGGAAACCACTTGAGCTTCTCGTTTTCTTTCTTAAATAAGTGCCTGGGTAATTATTAAATAACGTTTTCCCACATTATAGAAGAAAAATTCACCATGGTTGTAGATAAAAATATCAAAAAATTTGAGACAAAAAGAGACCAAAAATATAGCTAATACATACTAACGTTTCTCACTTTCATAAGC
The DNA here is from genome assembly GCF_000699045.2 of Agrilus planipennis. Taxonomy (NCBI): domain Eukaryota; kingdom Metazoa; phylum Arthropoda; class Insecta; order Coleoptera; family Buprestidae; genus Agrilus; species Agrilus planipennis. The sequence goes on along the minus strand of NW_020439068.1, from coordinate 358,792 downwards.
TTAAATGCTAATTGTGGCAGTACAAGACAAAGTATATATATTAAAAATAAGTATTTTTAACAAATAACAATTTTATTCGGTTTGGTAGCTATATTTATACACACTAGTCGATACAAAAAGAAAATTGAACGAAACGATTGGAATTGGAAGTGAAAACTCTTTTGAATTTTGATTTCTATTCGTAACGAAAGAAAAAAGTTCTTTACGAAAAAGGCTTCAAAGCTAACTCATGCCACCCCTGGAAAGCATTCGAAAGTCAGAAAGCGAATGTAAAGAAACACAAGACGTTAAAAATCCACTAAATTAGTATTCCCACGGGGTTCTGTCTGGATCAAGCCAATATGATTCTGAACTTTTTTCGTTTGAATTCTACTAGACCGTTTTGATATTTCGTCAAAAACGTTTGCGGCTTTTTGAACAGTAAAATTACTTCAGTAATAGTGTGACTCAAAGAAAATGCTGCAGCTTTTTTATAACACACATCTCATCAAGGTCAAAACATTTTTTTAACCAACTTTTAGCATAAATAAACCACAAACAGTTGTTGCGAACACTCCAATGTAAGACGCTACCTTTTTAGAGTGCAATGAAGTTGACTTTTAAGAGCTTCAAAAAAAAAATAGATATATTCCATGCGTTGATCGCGTTAGATCTCATTAATTTCGTCAAAACATAGACTAACTTTACCTCCTAGAGACACTTCATAAAACACTGTCTCTAGGGAGTATTTTTTATTTCGATTCCATTCTCTCTCGTTCAATATTGTTTAACATTAAAAAAAAAATTAACCTCAAAAAGAATTTTTAAATATGAATAAAGAAATTAATGAAAAAATTATTTCTACAATCTTGGGCAGCTTTTATAAAAAAGCGTTTTAATTAGAGAATTATTTTTTGAGAAATTCTACATTCGCCGATGCAGTTCCTGTTTTTAATTATCCTTTTGGTCAATTGTGGTTAAAACGGTCGTTTTTTTGCGGGACATTACAAAGCCAGTTTTCGTCGAAAGTGTAAAAACAAGCAGAGAGCGCGATGTTTTGTTACCGCGATCTCTAAAGGGCGTTAAACGTTTGACGTTAGAAAAAGTCCAGGTTTAATTTAACAAGCGAAAAATCGGGCTTTTGTCACAGGCTGACGAGAGAGCGGGGCACATCAGAAACTAAAGCATTTTCAATTAATTTTACTGAATAGGCCCTGGTCTGGCAACTTACGGTCGCTTAAAAAGAAATTATTTTACGTTTATGTTCATATTGGAGACTGAGCACGCCGTGGGACACAATTTCTGGATTATATTCTAATCTACTTCTGGAAGCCATTAAAATGAACACGAAATAAGGACCTTTGAGCCCGTTAAGCTCTCTTCATTTAGTTCTCCGGGTTTCCACGGCCCTCTTCGCGTGGAAGAAAGCAATTTCCGTCGAGAACCCAACAACGTACGCTTCGCATATCAGAAAAAAGTGAACAAGTTTCTTACAGAAAAAATTAATATATCCAAAGTCTAGACCCACTAATGACAAATTTATTCTGCTTGCAGCACGCTTACTTAATACTCAATGTTCCTTGTCATTCATAAAATGCCGTAGCCACTAAACAGCAACGGTTAGCTTAACTTTTCCTCATACTTTTCGAAAATTTCATTTTAACAAGATATACAACCTCGACCGATAATATAATTTATGATTTACAACAGATCATACGTTCTTAAAGTGTGTGTAATTAAGATGGAAGACATTGCGTTGAGGTATAAATATTAACGTTTATTAAAAACGTCACCAAATAGAAAAAATTTGGTTAATCACTTCCAAAGTATGATGCCAAATTTCGTTTCTATTAAGTATCTATAAGTATATTGTGAAAAGTTATTTTATACTTGTAATCTTAAATCAATGATCTTACCTCCGCGGTTTTCACTATCCGCTGGTTTGACTTGGATGGGGCGGTTCATCTGGAAAATAAAAAAGACACAATTACATTGTTTTGTACATTAAGACTCGAAAAAGTGTCAATATTTAGGTGTAAATTCCGCCCCGACAATTTTTATTCCTTCCGCTATATAACGGCGATAATCTTGCACAATCTATAAAATATTTTAAAGTCCTTTGCCCATATTTCTGCAGGAAGCCTCGTCAGATGTAGGCATTAATTTTCTAGTACATAATCACAAAAATCATTTACTCGCAAACTTCAGGGACAAGTGTCACTAAATAGTCAGTGAAAACATGAACGACATCATTAGATCTAAGATACGGAAATCCAAAAGAATCACTTAAATATAAAACTTGCTGTCTCTGATTTTGTTCTGTATTCAGTGGAAACATCAGAGATAGATACCAGGCTTGGTGTAGATGAAAACAGCAACCTTTTGTCTTTGATTTAATCAGAACAGATTGTGTTGCAGTATGAATTGCTTCTCGAAATTCACAAAAATATTTTGTGGGGTGAAAAGTGATTCACATGAATCTTTAGGCAAAAGATTTGGCACAGTTTCTAAATGCATCAGTAAACATTGGTTCCACGACAAAGCACATCTCCACCCTGAAGTATAGGCACAAAAACCTTAGACGGAATTTAAGTAGCTTTACTTGGTAATTAGTGTATTTCGGACGGATTTTACACCTACCCAAAAATGTCTTACATAAACAGAATCGGTAAAATCAAATATTAAAATGGTAGATTTGTCTCATCATCGTTTGAGAACCTTTGCTACTCGCACCTAGTCCTAGATAAAAAAATATTAAGAAGGATGATTTAAACATTATCTGGACACACTTACTGTTAAAACTCCTTGATTTATTCTGTACGAGTTTTACTAGTTTTTTTCTCAAATGCTTAATAATTTAAAGGTTCAAAAGAAAATGTTCTTTTCACATTCTCCATTCCACAGCAAAAATTAAAGCTGAAGAAAGAATGGTTTTGAAGAGTTTAAAGTCTTTCAAAAAGTTCTAGATTATAAAAAACCCAGCAAATTTAAGAAAACGTTTGGTATTGTAGTTTCACAAAATTTCGGCGATTAAGCCATTTTCAGTACATCGCAGATAATTTTTGATAATAGCATAATCACCGAAACAATTGCAAGAGTTTTTGATAAATTCTTTTGTGAAATTACAATACTAAATGTTTTCTTAAATTTGCTGAATTTTTTATAATTCAAACACGTTTCACCAAATGCCAATCAACTTATCCATCGATATTAAAATTCTCGATCATTATTAGAACAAAACAAACAAATTAGTGGAAATAAAAAGAGGAATTTAATTATCACTACCTTGTAAATAAATTACATTAATTGACGCAAAAAAATAAAATAAAATAAGGTTCGAGACAGCAAGATTTCACCGTATGCTACAATAAATTTGGTGTTTGAACTGAAGGAAATTTTGAGAATTAGAATATATTACAGCAAAAACTGCCGAAGATGAAGATGACGATCTTAAGTTGGTATGTAGTGTAGTATTTGGTTTAAATCAGGGTAAATACCGGCCAGTAGGACCACCGACAACGTCAAGTAATTCAAAATGGAGAAGAGGCGAGCAATCGAATGATAATTACTGGATAGAAGCCGGTGGTGGGTTTGCACGATCATTGGAGATGTTTAGAAATCCTCTGTAAACAGTTCGAAGGAATTCGGAGCATTTAAGGGTAATCGAATTGGAACCAATTGCACGTGAATCTCCAGTAATGAGCCTTTATGTCGCCGTGCCGCTTCCGTCATTCGTAGCTTTGCCTGGGCAACTGAATCTATGGCGATAACCGATAACATTCTACGTCTAATGGACAGCTGGTCATGAGCCTTGCTTTAATTTCCCGTCATCAAGGTAAATTAGAAATACGCGCGATCTCACGAAACCGAATTCATTGTTGTTACATTGTCCTCGGACGTTGAGTGTTGCGTGAAGATAACAGTTAATAATAGTTACATTAATGGTTTTTAACACCGCAACGCATAGTTACAATATTGTGCTGTAATCGGACAATACCGATGCAATTTATGTTAACATTGCACGATGCAATCGCGGACTTGTATTTCGATGCTATTTCGGAGAGTGATAAGCAGAATTGACTCGATGATTCTGAATAAAACTAATTTTTCTATCCTTCGGGAACAGTATTTTTTTCTGGATGAAAGGTACCCCTGTACCTCTGACAATGTGTATACAAAATTTCATGGTTTAGGTTTTACCCGCGGCTTCGCTGGTATTGATGTCTTAAATACATGTCAGAGATCATCGACGACAACATAAAACTAATTTTTTTCCTCGAGAAAAAAATTTTTTTGTAGATTAAACACTACCCTATGTCCTTGTCTGTGCCCCTGACAATGTGTTTACAAAATTTCATGATGATAAGTTGAGTAGTTGAGGCGTGAAATAGTATCAAACTAGTGTTGCCCAAATTCAGTCTTGGTCTTGCAGTCTTGGTCTTGTTCTTGCGTTTTTGCAAGACCAAGACCAAGAACAAGACCGCGTATTTTTAGCAAGACCAAGACCAAGACTGACCGTGCAAGACTTGAGCAAGAACAAGACATAGCCTGCAAGACTCTTGCGTCTTGCAGCTAGGACTTAGCGCTATTTCACTGAGTAGTTAGGTGTAACAGTTCGGTGTATAGGTAGGTACGCTTAGGAATTCTATGAGACGCAAAAAACTGTATCAAAGAATATGAAAAACTGGACCTATGCGCATTACGACTAATACCATAAACATAGCGAATAAAAAAATTATTAAAATCAAACTGAGTGCATGCATAGTTATGTTTTAACCATCGGCACTTTGATAATGCGGCATCAAAGGTTTTGTACTTACTTCTCAAAGAAATTTGCCGCTTTTCGGAAGTACATGGTTATGATACACGCGCCGGCGGCTTCTTTTGAAATCTAAAACAATCGTTGCCGCCACGCCGAAATCATAACATTTGACACTATTTGATTGCCGCCATAGGGTGTAGGTATACTCATGCAAAATAATTTCGAATTTTTTTACACGCTTTATATTATTGTTTGATTTGCGGCGGCATCCTTATCATAGAGCCGGCACGTGGCGAGGCGGCGCGGTAGAAAGCAAGGATCATAAATGTTTATTAAGAAACAGTTACTTCCATGGAAAACGACATATAGGTCAGTTGATTTTTCGAATTTCTTATCAAATCTTCAGTTATTTATTAATCTGCTTGATCTTTACTATGGCTATATTCATTCAAGCTCACAATGTTCCAATTCTAATACGTTTTTCTAGGATTTAAAGTAAACTTTAATAAATAGTAATAGACTAATAGGTAATTGCAAGACTTGCAAGACTCTTGCTGCAAGACCAAGACCAAGACCAAGACTGGGAGCGCAAGACCAAGACCAAGACCAAGACCAGGTGTATTGGCGCAAGACCAAGACCAAGACTGGCTAAGTCTCGTCTTGTTCTTGCGTTTGGGCAACACTATATCAAACTAACAAACTCACATTCACATTGATATTATTAGCTAGGATTAGCTAATGCATTTTCTCCTTGTGTATAATTTTTACATACATATATCTGGTGAAGCAAATTGCTTCTCTGACATTCATAATTACGCAATACAACCCTTCTGCAACTGTGTAAAACTAAAAGTAAAAGTTTCGATGCATTATAGCAGTCATCAGGCGAGAATAGAAGCATTACCGCGTGACAGGCGAAAATCGAAACGTTATATGTGTACCTATACACCTACGTTTTATTTTATCGAAGTTTTCTTGCCAATCAGTCACGTATCAATTGCAGCGCAAGTGCATTTTGAAGAGCGAAAGATTTATTTGCACCAAATACAGAACTTTACGATTTCTTCGACAGCTAAAATGGAAACAGAAACTCATTTTTCATCGCGAACAGCGATCGATCTGAAGTTAGCTTTTCAGCGGTTTGTTACGAGAATATTTCAAATCAAAGATAAAATATCTAATACAATACTTTAAGAAACTTTAATAATAGTATTTAGTATTTAATATTGATGTGAAAATTCATTAATTATCCACTACAAATTATCTCAAATTAATGAGGAAAAATTACTGCTGCTGTGTACACCCTCGCCGGGACTTGAACCCGAGACTTTCGGATTTATGCACCAATGCTTTCACTACTAAGCTATTAGAGGTGACAGAAGAAATCGTGACAAAATGTACTTATTAGACGACAGATTCAAAGTGTATATTAATATCATATGAAATACTTTAAACAAATAATGGTTTGTTAATATTTAATATTAGTGTTAAAATTCATTTAATTTTTATCCACTACAATTGTATTGTTCAAATGTGCTGTTATTGGTACCATTTACTACTGAAAATATCAACGAGATGTTTGTTTATATTTGAAGACATATTAAAGGCTTTAACGCTTGTTTTCGACTCGCACTACTATTCATGATTGAACAAAACTTTTGGCAGGTACTGTATGAAAAAGTATGTTTAATGAACAAGAGTCGAGNTATACGGCAGAAGATTAATTAGAGATAATTTCCAGTGGATAAAAATTAAATGAATTTTCACATTAATATTATCTAATACAATACCATTACAGATTGTGAATAGTTTTTAGATGTTGGGTGGCTAATATTGCGTAATTACACAGATTTCGATTTCTCAATTGGAAAATGCTCTTAGAATATTATTAATTTTAATAATGAAATACAATACAATACAAAATTTAATTCAATTAACCAATACTTTGAACTAGTTTATAAATTTCACAAAATATGTTAGTTATTACTTTCTCTCTTGTCTTTCTTTTATAAATGGTAGTTAAACTGGCTACTGTATATATTACCGCAAAAAACTGGCTATTTCTGATGAGCGCTAGTTTGAGTAGTTTGCATTCTATCCAGCTACTTTATGAATTTGCCACATATAAGTACTCTAACCAATTCTTCTGTAAAATTCAATAAAAAGTTTGTTTCAAAGGTTCATGATCTTCATTGAGCACGTACAACATTTAGACACAAAATACTATATTTGTCTACACAATTACACATAAAATAAATAATATAAATTATTATTATCATTTTAACAATAAAAGTAACGTATACAAGACATGTGTAACAATATTAATATTAACAATCAACTTACTAAACCAAAGGCGCAACTGTTTGAAATAGTTTTGATCCCTTTCGCGTTTTGTACCATATGACCTTGATGAAAAATTACTTTTTATAATTTTTGTTGTGTTCGGCAAACCACCACCAGCACGTGCTGAATAATGCAAGGATCAAAGTCACCGTGTATAGTATACGTATATGTATGTATGTGTATGCACGCGTAACAGTACGTTCCGTCAGTGAGAGTGAACCTCACGCACTTGGCCCCGTAGTCGTGTGGTGCCGACACTGATCATAGTTGGCTGGGGCGGCTCGCATCCCGACGCCAAGCGACGCGAGCGTAGAAACGACCAATCGTAGGCGTCGCTAGCACGCACTCTTCTTCGTGTGCGTTTGTATTACTGAATTTCAGTTCCATCCAAGCGAGAGTCCGTCTAATCGATAGGCAACCGGCCATGAAGCTAGGCCGTTTGCGAACAATGAAGAAAACGAAATATTTTTCGAAAATTTCAATCCTAACTATCACCCGCTTCTTTTATTCAACGTCAATACAATTTCTTCCTTTAATCGAAAGAATATATCGCTGTTACTACGACAGAAACATGTTTTTGGGATAGCTGCGTGTATTGTTGCCGTCAATGTTTTCAGAACGATGCAGAGTATCCGACAAGTTTAGATGACCATGTACGAGATATAGGACTTTAGGTGCTAAAACATTGATAATAATAAGAGAATTTTAAAATGTCCTGGGCACAAAAGATACGCCAGGCAGCGCTAACTGAATCGATGCTGCACATTACAAAAACATTGACTCTATTGTTAATGGCCCACGAAATTCTAAACTACCTCTACAATTGCAACATTTGAAGATCTTGTATTTCGGGTTTTGCAGTTTGAAATGGGAAAACGGAATGATTTAGTGTAAAAAACATACTTCTTAAAGTTGTAAATTAATTACATATGTATAAGCTCCCAAAGATACGTATTAAATACCAATTTTTTTTTCTTTTGATCGTTATATTGTGTAACGAGGCCAGTTTTTAAAAGTTGTTTTCTTTTATGACAGGTCGCAGAAGGCATATCGTTTGGGTGTATACACGAAGAAAATGCGGCTAATAATGAAAGTTCAGGGCCGGCAAGGACGACGTAAGATTTTGTTACGAATAAAGCTACAAAATTAAAAATGTTACGGTTGGCACAGATGCTACCGCTCATTAAGAAAACCCGTTGGTTCTCCCCGAACAGAAAAATTAAAATTTCAGAGGGCACTATTGAATTTTTTCTTTAGACCTCCGATATATATATATACACATACTATCCACCACTCATAAAAAATTAATGCGTCTGATGCTGCTTTTAAAGTTTGTTTTTGTTCTCCAGTATTGTTGTCATTAACTATTTACTAATCTTAAGTAGAATTCTATTATTTATAGAACTCGATAATTTAGTTTACACTAAAATTAAACTTAATGCTTTAATTTTTGAACTAATCGAAAAATTTTTTGAACAAAGCATAACACACACAGAAGCTTTAACTTCCATTTGTTGGAATTTATAAATTCCAAAAGGATTGTTGTATGTGTCGAACACGGCACTATACGGGTGCGAAACGTCGACGGTGGGCGCGGCGGAATGAAAAGGTTAGAAGCGTTTGAAATGATGTGGACACAGGAAGAGTAAGAGAACAAAGGGCTATAGAAGTCAATAACAAATAGGTTGATAAGGCACCTTTTCAGACATAAAGGGCTAGTTACAGGTATATTCGAAGTAGAACCAGGAGTTAAGAGAAGTCGAGGCAGCGAAAACCAATATATTAAAAAAAATACATTAATTGTGAAACCATATTCTTGCGAATATATGACAGTACTATCTGTTAGTTAGTCTAAATTTAATATGGACATTTGGACACACATGCGGCAAGCGGAGTTATGATTATTTTCAAAGTGAGGATTTTTTCGGGTTTACCATTCCGTGTATGAAGTTTTTCGCACAAAAATTTCTTATTACGACGAGTGTTCTAATCACGCACGCGAGAGACGTGTGATCAATTGTCCCGCACTCTTTTTTAAATTAATGTAGAATGTCGAGACCCTTCGTGGTACATGTACCTGCGGTTTTCGCAAACATTACTACCGAATTACTGTGAAGAGATTCTTGAATTCAAAAAATATTTGTAGAATAACACAAATAAGTAATAGGACAGGCTTGTGTGTCTGTAAAATTGACGTGTGTGATATGTGTTTTTTCCTTCTTGAATTTCCTTCTTCAGAAAAATAAAATGAGTACCTAATACCTTTAAGAGACAGTGTCGGATATTCGTTAAACGAAATGGCTTCGGGAAAAGTAGGAAAAGGAAAATAAATATTGCGTTCAAGTATTTTACTTTGATTAGATATCCGTATCATTAACCATAGAAGTTCGGTTCTGTTCTCGAAAGGAAAATCATAAGGATTCATTTCGATAGAGAATTGTTTGCTCATTGATTTGACGTTAAGCGGATTCTGTCGATTTCCAGCTTGGCTGGTTCGCCGGCTGTCTTGTTTCAGATCGTCTCTATTTGACATACTTTTAACATTTTCTCTTCGGAAAACTGTCAGTATGTTTCTTGTTGACGTAACTACTTCATTTAATAAACAATGGGTTGATACACAGGTAGTTAATAGTGGTAGCAGCCATCATTAGAAAGAGTGGGAGAACGCAGGGCGCCTAGGAGTTAATAAGACACCTTAACTCATTTTTAAGAAGAGTTTTCTTTATTGTGGTATAAATTCACAAAGAATGAAATTTGAAAGAATCTGCCCCGATAGCCACATTTACTTCATATTTACGAAAAATTTACTATTCGTATCATCACGACATGTGTAAAGGTTGCTCACCTTGTGAACGTAAAAATTTGTAACATATTGTCTGCATTTCATGAGTCAAACGAATACTAAACACGAAGACAACTTTTCGTAAATTGAATTACTTTCGTAATTTACGTAAAATAGACATACCATTTAAGACATTGAAATGAAGAAACCTATGAGGCACATATGAGGGCAAGATTTACTGTACTACATGCAGCAATGTTTCTCATCATATTTAGATAAATTTTAACTCATGATATGATGGTAAATAATTGACGGTAAAAAAATTGAAAGGTATATACATATTTGAAAATAATTAATTAATATTTTTTAATCGTACACATCATTTTGCTAAAATGCTTATTTCAAAGTATTTATAATGAATTGTATTTACAATTGTATGTAATATTTTATACAATTCATTATATATTGTTTGAAATAAATTAGCAAACTGTATACAATTAAAATATTTTAATCAATTATTTTCGTATTTATTAGTATTACGTTATACAGTAGCTACATACATATACAAAAAAAATATTGTAGAATTAATGTTTTATATAAATTCCTTTTACATTTTTAAAGTATATTATGAAATTATATGAAACATATTATACCTATGGTTTTAACAAAAAGAATATAAAAATGATTAATTTATAAAAAATATGTTAATATGAATCTATGTATATATAAGGGTTATATATTAATTTTTGGTATATCATATTCACTGTCACTGTTTTTCTGTGTTCATTTTCTTTGAAGTGATATAAAATTGCCCAAATCTTCTGACAAAACTTACTCCATATTTGACAATGATTTTAACATCTTCTCTTCAAAAGTACGAGGATGTTGTAGTATTATTAATGTTTTCCTGGATTCTGGATTATATGTGGTTGATAATATCCAGCTTCTCTACTGAATATATATTTGTTAGATCTTCATAGACTAGGTCTTGATTACTTGAATTATTAGCTTGCATTAGTGATGCTTTTGAAAAGCTATACTAACGCTTTAACAAAATTCCAGAGTCTTATGTTTAATAATAACTAAAAGAAAAGATTATTTTATAACATGAAGTTATTATTGAGACGATATACCTAATGTATGTATTTTGTAACTCACATTTTTGAAAACTGTAACTTATTGGATAACAACCAACACTTTTTAAATTTCCGTGACAACTTATTGCGTTAAAGTGTAACCGAAAACTGATGACTGAAGAACAAAATTGTCTTTATGTCTGTAAATTCGAGAAATTAACCCGGCGGTCTGTCTGTCGGTTGTTCAAGTCAGACGTTTTATTTTATTTAATTTACCAAAAGTTTACAACAAATTTACAATTTATGTGATGTAAATTTGGTGTAAAGATTTAATAATTGAAATCACTTTTTTTTCTTCATAAATATTATGGCATGTTTATGCAATTTTGTGTATAATCGTAATAATTCAATTTTTTTGCATAAACTTTTCTTCATGTAATGTCGTCATAAAATTACAGATAATTTTTGTAAATGTATGAATACATGAAATATCGTTCATATGACGTTATATTGCGCTCATACTTATTTAGAAAGAAATTTAGTAAATATGACAGCTATTTTACGTAAATAGTTTGTCGCAAAAATTCAACAACTGGTTTACTGATTTTTAATTCCTAAATTTGATCATTTATTTACTAGTATATATTTTTATTCATTGAATGTAGAACATATGTTTCAAATTTGATCCAAATTTGTTTTCAAAATCGTCTGATCCATTAATGATCATCACGAGTGGCTATCGGGGTGGGCATTGAAATTTGTAATTTTAACTTTGTACTTAATCCATTTCAGGCGATTCGAAGTCATTTGCATCTATTCCCAAAAAACTAGTGGATACTTCACTGTGTTATATGTCGATGAGAGAGTTTTACGTGATCGAAAAAGCAGGAGCTTTGTGCTTGGTTAGAACATCGTGCAGACGTAATTACGTCATCTATCTATAGTTGGGGAATTAATTCGCGATGCGACATCGGGTGCCGTGCGGTATCGCCATAGCAGCGGGGCGGTTGTTAGCCGAGTTGGTAGGTTGAGGGAGAGAGAGACTGTGGTAGGTATACTTCATGGGGCTTCGTCAGCAAACGCTGTCAAAGCGTTTTCAATAAAATACGATGCAATATATTTGCATTAGACGGCAGGCGTTACAATAAATAATGAGAAGTAATTCCGTGAAATATCGCCCGTAATCTGGCTCATATATTCCGCCGTTCTCAATAAAACAAAGCAGCCAGAGGAGTAAGTCGATCGTTGAGTAATGTTCAAGTTGAAGGTTTACTGCGTAATTCATATTTGAGGGACGAAGAAATGGATCGGCCCGGAGGATTGGCTTATCTTGCGCCAACAGCCACCGGCCTGCGACCCGGTGAAAAATAACCGCTCTAACAGAGCCATCAACTTCGTCTGGAGAATACTGGGGGATTTTCACAATTTCGATGATATGTCACGTTAACTGTTTAACATGAACCTTACTCATTAATGCTCTCTTATCGTTATTTATTCCTTTACTTAGTTAAACCGTCTCTCTAATTAACTATCTCTTCCCCCTTTCATTATCTAATTTCTGCTATTCCTGTGCCTCATCTCAAATCTCATCAGTTTAATTTAATTTTCGTTCAGAACTCATTTCTACAAAATTGTTTCGTACAAGTAGGTATGTTTAAAATAATATATGCAACCAAATTAAACTATTTAAAAAAAAAATACAATACGCTACTGAAGTTAAAATTCTTCAAACACGCAAACAAAGCGGGATAGGGGTTAAGGAATTGGTGTAATGGTATTATTTGTACACTATGAATTTAAATTTTATACTATACATGCCGAAGTTGCCTGTAACGAACGTTGCATTGAAGCGCGCTCACGGCTCAAGCGATCCCCACTACGAACTCGACGACGTGGCCGAGTAGAGGGGGGTATCCGTTGCATGATTTCGTTACATAGCAACTCACATGAAACGAACTTACCCTACCGTGCGTAAAGAATTTTCACTTCAAAAAGTAACCCTAACGGATTTACTGGCTGTATTCGACAAAAATCCAAAATACAATCATCGCTTAAATTCCCAAACTTGGTTATACATATTTTCAAAAAATAAGGTGTCCATGTTCAGATAGAATCTAGTTAAGATCGAAGTTGGCCCGGTTACAAGACTTATTTATAAAGTATAGGCAATTAGGGGTTTCTTATAGAATATAACGTTTGAATTGTAATTTACATCTTGGATAACAAAAAGTGAGTTAAATGAAAAGGTGGTTTAATAATTTATTGATATTGTAGCTGTGCTACCTACTGGAACATCTTTTCAAAAATTAATTGAAAAATTAAAAGGATATTGATCAAATCCGTCAACTGTAATCTTTAACTCAGCAGAACAGAAGTTGAAAAAGTCAACTGGAGCATATATTAGGAGTAAGCACCCTAGCATACCCCCTTTGCCTAGTCTTCATGTCCCTAACCTACCAAAATAGTAATAGGTTTAAAATATCTTCCACACAATTTTTTCATGATTGAACCATTTCAATACACTTTGACATTTAATAGGGGTTAATGTGAAAATTTATTTTAAAATTTCCCACTATAAACTACTTCAAGTTAACGAGGGAAAATTGTTGCTGTTGTGTTTCATATGTATAGTATTAGTATAATTACATTAGTTAGACAGATCTATGACCTAATAAGTACAAATTGTCGCTGTTGCTGTTGTCACCTCTCGTAGCTTAGTGGTCAGAGCAGTGGTGGGTTCGATTGCCGGCGAGGGTGTGACAACAGCAACAATTTTCCCTCATTAACCTGGGGTAATTTATAGCGGGAAAAATTAAAATGAATTTTAATAAGTCATTTCCAAGAGAAAAACTTTTCAAACTATTATCTATTCAATATTCCTAATTTAAAAAGTTTTTGGATTTGTTTGCATCAGTATATGAATAATATTTGAGACAAAATGCAGCATTTTGGATAATGCCATGAATCTATAGCGTTCCTGATAAAAATTTCGTAACGAAATATGCTCAGAAAGTATCATATAATTTGTATACAAGAAATGTATTTATCAAAAAGCTGCTTTCGGTGAGACCTCGCGACGAAATTAAATTGTTCCTGAATAATTTAAGATACGATATTCGTTTTTGTGCCCCAGTTTATTTCGTTTATGAATTATGTATGTATATAGGTATGATGCGTAGAGGCTTCGCCACAAAAATATAGAGTTCTGGAACTCTAAAATGTACAGTCTTTGTGTTGATGGGGTCGTTAATTTTTGCCGTGAGGATTACAACCGGCATTTTCGCTTGGTAACTGTTTTTCGTAGGTATATTATAAAAGCATCGAATTCGTAATACGGTCGGTCGGTCGGTTGATACGGAATGTGTTCGTGATCCGAGTCAGAATCGTGTAAAAGACACGCGGGATAATTGGTTTAATTTGAAGTTCGGGGCGCGTCATAGCCTGTATTAAATTTATACGGGGAGATAAAGCTAAACTTTGTTGTTGTAATTGTCGAAACAGCACCGACTCGTCGCGGAACAGACCGAATCTTTAAGACCATCATATCATATTGTTCCGTTAGTTGAAAACTCGTACGAAGGGCGGAACAGAAGAAGGGGCGTGCAGTTCGTATTGCCTTCGTCCGCGTTCATATTTTTTACCTTTATTGCAGTCGTGTGTGTACCTTGGGGCTCGTGCAAGGGAAATAAATTTAGGACGCTCGGAGAAATTAAACCGGTACGTGCCGGACTTCCCCGGCACGCATTCGCTTCTGTTTGAATAGCCACACGTACGGAAAGGACTGCACCCTACGTGACGTCATCTAAAAACTACATACCATCCGTCCTCCGACCAGTGCCATCTTCCCAACGATAGATGTTCCTAAGTAATGTAACGTATCTCTCTCTTCGAGTTGATTAGTGACACCTAGACATCAAATGATTCGATCCCTTTTTTATTTCTCCGTCCCTTTTCTTAAGTACGTAATAAAAAAAAGATAGGTAATTTTTTTTATAAAACAAATAAAAAACAATTAGTAAGAATAGAAGAACAAACGGCGCTATTGTAGTCAAGATGTACGGATGAAGATGGCGAGATAGGATGGTACGAAACTTTCTGAGACAATAATAGTCATCAGAGACGTATCAGAAACAGGAGGAGTAATGAAGAACATCTGTATAGATTGGATTATTGTTAGCAAATATAGATGTGTAGTGGTAATGTTCTGGTTTTTGGTAAGTGCGAATAAACGCTCCACATATCTTCCCTGCACTTCTTCTAATTTTTCGTCTCCTATCTTTATATTCGCTCTTTTCCTACTTTTTCTTCCCTTGCATATCAGTATTTTAGTTTTACTTTTATTTATTTTCATACAGTACTGATCTGTCAGTACCGCTTCCATTTTATTTGAAGCTATCTCTAGGTTATGGGGTTATGTTAAAGAAAATGTATACCGAAGAAACTGGATTTCCGTATTCAAACCGGTCTAACGTTGATGCTGAGGGATATTGCTGGATATCCTGCATCGACAATGTGAAGTTCCTGAAGATGCCCTTTGTTATAGGAAACGAAACTTCGAAAACTTTTTTAACGCCTTCATGATCCGCCATGATGATTTCATCGATAAGACGCGGTTAGAAATCGGAAATGTAATTTTTTTAAATGACAACCGTGAAAGCCTAAATCAACTTCTAATATGAATACTACGGATCTTGTGTTAAAGGCCGTCTCATAATTACACCAGACATGGGAGCAATTTAAAACAAACATATTGAAGGTATCTTTCGTCAACATTATAAGATAGTCAGTCCTAAGACTGGTTGGACATGCACCTCCACTCATTCCTACCCTGAGCTAATCTTCGCATTTTTCTAAAACTAGAACAACCAACATCCTTTACTATTTGCGAGCAGTAATCTAATCTAGGTCTACTTCTACTCCACCTAACTCCCGTTTCTGCCTTTAATATGTCTCTGACTAGACCTTCATGCCTGAGAAAATGTCCTACCAACCTATCTCGCCTATTTCTTATTGACTTCCATAGAGTCCTCTGTTCTCCTATTCTTTCTAATATCTCTTCATTTCTAACCTTCTCTATCCACGGTATCCTCATCAATCGCCGATAACACCACATTGTGTTAAAGATCTTCCCTTTACTATACCAGGCATTGGTGCAATTTAAAAACAAACGAATTTAAGGTAACTTTAAGCCAACAAAATTGAATTTTGTTTATGCCTACGTAGTATATGCTTTCCTTTTCGATGTGTTAATGTTTTTACAATGAACTCTATTGTTGGTGAATTTTGCGCAACAATAATGAAACTGCAATACTTTAGGCAACATGTTGAATACGAGTGATATTATCCAGTACCTGCAATGAAACGAATTACAGAAAATTTTAGGGGATAGTTGACAACGAATGCAACATCTGGATAACCAGAATGGCGCCGGCTGTTACCCGCCGCTGTTAAATTATCGTAGATCTAAAAACTACGCTATTACATTTAAAAAAAAAATTCTGGAATTAGAACTGCTGCAAAAAAGTAAAAGCATTCTTATCAGGCATGAAGGGCTAAGGTAAGATGAAGTTGAGATGCGTGTCCATGGGCTAAAGACCTTATGATAATAACGATGAAACAGCATACATGAAAATGTTATTTTTGTTAAGGATTCTTAATATACACGACAACCAATCGCAACTAATTAATTTTTAAATTATGAGGAAACGCTAAATCTACACTAATTAAAAGATAATTACGCTTGTTTGAGTAGAATACGGATCGGCAATAATCTACCAAAAAAAAACAAGTGAGAAAGTAAGATATATATATACGGCAGAAGAAGAAGAATAGAAAAATTAAAATGAGAAGGAAATTTTGTGACTTTCCGAAAGTTGTTTTCAAGTAATTAAGATTCAATTTTTTTTAATTAGAAGAATTCGCGTTTAGAGTTTTTTTTTTGTAGCACTCATTAAACTTGACGACAATAATAATAAGGGGACGTAAACAAATCAAATTTTACTTTAATCACCCAAGCCTTTGCGGAAAGAAAATGCCGAAGTGAAACAAATTATTAAACTTATTTTCTTTTATAATAACTTTTTAATTGATTCTTAAAAGGCTTAACGAGACGAATTATTCAGTCATATAACATTGCGTAAAGTTTATAAATTGTCTTCAAAACTTATTAACGCTTTATAAAAATTGACGTCATCGCGAAAATTTCAAACGACCAAGTTCGAAGTAAAATATTGTNGTGGTAGAAAACTTTTTTACATATACTAATCGGAAAATATATATATTTTTAATGACTCAAGTTAAGTATAGGATTTAAAGGTTTTTAGTTTTTTAAAAGCTCTAGCTTAATTTGAGTTTGTTGTAGATAATGCTATAAAAATTGAGACAAAGATTAGGAAATAATTCCATCTAAATCCATTTTTTTATCCTCCTAAACAAACAGAACTATTTTCATATTTTATATCATATATTAGCTTCCTCATAGTAAGATTCTTAAATAACAGACGTTGTTACTTGCTTGTGAATAAAATTGCAAGTTGTCCAGCAGGATCTGTTGCTAATTCTTAATAGAGATTCATCCGAATAGTTTCGTTTGTATTGTCATTTCATAGTCATTTTCAAATAATATTACCAAACCAATCTTGCATCCAACAACGTTATGCCGTTTGGCTTCATTTACAACCCTATATTTACTACAAACTGTTGTCAGTATAAAACGGCACTAGTTTAATGATAAATAACATGTATACTTCGTTTAGTTTCTCCAGGGATGTGACCTTTAATTTGACTGGCGCAAAGTAGAAAAGAACAGCACTAGGCCAGAAAAGAAAGGAGACAACTCTCGGCCAAACTCTTAACCGGTGAGTAGCGTATAATCCGTACAGTACTGCACGGAAAAATTGACCATTTTATCCACTACAATTGTATTGTTCAAATGTGCTGTTATTGGTACCATTTACTACTGAAAATATCAACGAGATGTTTGTTTATATTTGAAGACATATTAAAGGCTTTAACGCTTGTTTTCGACTTGCACTACTATTCATGATTGAACAAAACTTTTGACAGGTACTGTATGAAAAAGTATGTTTAATGAACAAGAGTTGAGGGTATGAGCTTTTTTCTCCCTGTCTACGATTTTGCCAGCGCGTATCCAAGACATTGGAAGGGGTACATAGCTAGAGAAAATAAATGAAGTATAGTATGCCTTAGACGCTTCGTAGTAGTAGTAGTCTGATGCTATTTATTTATTACTGTCTGTTTGATGTTTATGATACGTGGTTTAAGTTTTCCCTTTCGCCCAAAACAAACAAACTCTCTTTTGAATTTTGTGTCAATTTCATTCGTGACTTCGACGAAATTGCACTTTTTGCTATAATCAAGGGAAGTAAGCGACTCGTGCGCATACAAAACAGCCCCGGAAGATCCATCCCCCTTGCTTGAAATTCCCAACGTGAAGGTCTATTGCTTTAGTACACAACTTGTAGTCTGTATGCAAATCTATCTGCTATTCTTGTATATAAATGTGCAACTTCCAACTCCAAACGTTTTCTGTGGGTTAGTAAACGGTGAAACTAAACGACTCAACGCGAAAGTTACGATTATACTGAACTTCAACTTTCGATTTTTACTTTTCCGTATTTTTCCCAAATAATTGCGCCGTTATCCCAACCCCTAGGTTAAATAAAAACAGAGAAAAAATTGCGGGGTTCTGAATACCTATACACCTTCAATAATGTAGAATAAGTTTATTCAATATTAATAATAAATTTAAAATATGGAGTTAGGGTAGTTTAATCGTCGCAGTTAACAAAATTGCTTTATTATTGACATATTAATAAGCCACTCTAATTATAAGCAATTTAGTAACTTTATGAATTCTAAAATTATACAAAATTGGTACTTGTCCTTATGTATGTGATAATACATTGATTCCTGACAATTCTGGAATAGGCCCGCAAGCAGAGACCCAGCCGATGGTCGGCAATGTTTGTACTAAAGACGCGGAAAGTAGTAAATCATACCATGAGTGACACATATTTACCTGCTTAACAATAGGAGTTCCGGAATAGTCTGGAAGAATGAAGACGGTTCATGAGAATTTGACCTCTGAATAATTGCAGGAGTTAGTTGGTATTTATGATCAGGAATATAAGTAAACAGTGTCCGAATTAACAAATACAGAGTGATATAAGTAAATATTAATTTAAGTATTTAATTAATGTCATCGTATAGATAAATAACTGTAAAGTAAATAACTATCAAATAAATAAACATTCATATTAAAAAATTCGTTATAATATATTTTATTTAAGTGTATAGATGGTTCAGTTTTAAAGTACAGTGAGCAAAATTAATTTATATTTTAGGATATAATGTATATTATATTATATTATAGTATTTATGTTGGATGGTTCGTGCATGTGAAATTGCTAATGAGTCTTGCAAAACTTTGAAAATGCAATGGCTTTTTGTATGTTTTACAATCTTGCTTTAATTTCAATGGGAATTTTGTTACTCCCTATATCATCCCGTGTAGATTTAATTCCATAGGGTATCGATTAAACGTTATTAAAAATAGTAGAAAAAGAGAAAAAGAGTGGAATGAAACGTAATATCGTCGTAAGCTACCCTCTCATCCCTGTAAATATTAATTTAGAACGTAGTAGATGGCAAAAAGGTTCCAGATTTGCTCGAAACCGAAATGAAATTACATCCCTAATCATCATCACCACCAGCATACATAGTGTGATCAAAGGAACTCCCGTTTTTAAACCCCCAACGTCGGTCGGATGGAAGGAGTGAGAGTCGGTGGAGGATGGGAGAGCAGGAGGAGGAGGAGGAGGAGGATGGTGGTGGCAGTGGTAACGGACTACTACGTTCCATTTAATTTCGCTTGAAATAATCAGGCCGGAAGTCTGGCAGACGAAACAGGGCGTATTATTCCAATTTTTTCACACATCCACGAGCTTAAAAGTCGTAAACCTCTTTTCGGCAGCGCGCTACAAGTCATTCAATGCGAGAGGGTTTTATATGAGAGATATTTTCAGGCAAGCATTACTGGGAAAAACGAAAAGGTTCCATTAGTAATTTAATGGAAAATTCTCATGTGTAACTAATTTTCGACATCAGCTTTAAACATCCGTAATTTTTTTTAAATATATGAATACCTCCCACCATCCTACACATTCAAACCCTGTTGCATTTTAATAGAATAAAAAACAGATGTACAGATATAGACACTCGTCTTTTTAAATTGATACGATCCTATCAAACGTTCACAACATTTTTTCTATTAATTTACCTCACAATAGTTTCTTTAAACACCAACAGTAGGTATATTAGAGTAGGAGGTAGATTGAAACATTAAGATTTACCATTTAACGCTAAATATCCGATAGTACTACCCAAACGTAATCCTATAATTGACTTAATAATTAAATATTCACACATCCGGCTCGAAGGACCAAAAATGATGAAGCAAAACCGAATGTCGTCTGAAATATTATACAACTAATTGTTGCTTGTAAACCATAATTTCGATATTTGAAATATTAAAGTCAAAAGCGTAGATTTTAATTAAAAGAAACAACAAAAGCTAGCTGTACAATATTAAGTTGGCGTACAGCAGAAGTTCGGACGACATTCGTTCTGCTTCACCATGAGCTTTTTCTCAATTCACCTAGAACTAGAACCTTACTGCACTATTTAGCACAGATTTATTGAACAAAATAACTGAAACTTGCAATATTTTCATGCAAGATAAGGTCTGCACATAAAAATCCTTTGACTAGATTAAATTAAGCGCCTAATGAAACAGAAATGACTGCTCACGCATAAATATTGAAGGGAATGCAGTTAAGCTCCGCGGTTCCGATGTCAACGACCGTTTGTATTATCAGACGTTGCGTTGGTTGTAAGAATTGCGGACAGTCTAGTAGTTAATGTGAATAATTGAATGAGCGAGTCCTGTGAAGCGTCACCACCTGTGTGAAACATTTCCTAAACGCCAGTCATTGTAGGTTAATTCGTCGCAATTAATAGAATGTGCCGCAAGTGAAAATTACTTGGCAATGTCACAAATTGCGGGCTATAGGCGGTGAGGTTAGTTCTGAAAGAGCCGAGACTGGAAGTGTTTCAAAGTAAATAAATGACTACTATTACTAATACAGCTTTGAGTTTTCTAATAAATACCAAACACTTATGTTAGTCTTAATCCAACTGAACTTGAAAAACTAACAAAATTTGCCTTTTAAGACTTTTTCTTCATAGAATGGCAAATACAAAACGGCTACGTTTTCTCATTACCTCCAAAATTATTCATTGCCTCCTTAATATTTGTAACAGTTCCTGAGCTTTTGACAAACTGCTGGAAACTCAATTAATTACTATACTAGCACCGCCTGTGGCAGAAAAAAATGGTATCACTTAATCCATTCATTTTATCAGCCAAGAATCGAAGAATTTGGGCCGCCCGTGTAGCAGGCGTGCATTCGTCGACGTCTCAAAATATTCCTTTTTATTTAAACACTAGGACAGCCCCATGATGATTGTTTTCGACGTCTTTCGTCTGATATTATCACTCACGACATTGACGAAATGTTCGTTTTCAAAAATTCAAACTTTTTCGCGAAAATGCATGCAATCTTACAGTGTCCATTCTTGT
Organism: Agrilus planipennis; assembly: GCF_000699045.2. Lineage (NCBI taxonomy): Eukaryota > Metazoa > Arthropoda > Insecta > Coleoptera > Buprestidae > Agrilus > Agrilus planipennis. The sequence goes on along the minus strand of NW_020439068.1, from coordinate 337,187 downwards.
CACCTACGCGAGAACAGTGCAACCGACCATCCCGCAATCTTTCTTATTTATAGTACGGTAATGAAAAGAGTGGTTCTTGTATTTAATTTCTCCACCATGCCACATGGTGAGCGACTGTATTACCTATTTAATCTCCTATTTAAACATTATCGTTAACTGCAAAGAAGTGGTTTAAGGTAACTATTAGGGTGAGTGAAGACGGATGCCGCTTCACCACCCTAACTCACTTTTCATTCGCTTTTAGTGATTGACCGTTTTTATTTTCAAATCTGACTATTTATATGGTTGCCAATTGACCTACTAACCGAAGCTTACAAATTCAACATTTAATTTAGATGTATTACGTATTTAGAAAAGAAAATCTCGATATTCCGCCAACGGTGGCACACGCAATCTTGTAATTGTAAGTTACAGCTTCAGTCTGCCATGTCATGAGAGGTCATGCTTTTGCGAAAGCTCGCCGCCTACGCTAAGCTACCGAACCTAAAATTCAGCTACTAACTGAAGCTGCTTGCTGCTCGCGACGTCGTCGTCGCTCTTATATTGCCTCTAATAGCGGCCGGATCTTTAGAGGAATCCTGACAACCGTTTCCTGGGGAACCATTTAATGAGAACACCCGGCAATCGGCGGAGGAGGCACATTCTCTACCCTGCACAACACAACACAAAAACAAAACTAAACTCGATCATGGAACAGCCACTTTTATCGTTTTTTCTGGTGCAGATTTTCTTGTTGGTATTATATCAGCAACTAGTCATTTTTGATATCGACAGACAAGAAGAGGCCATGGCGATGAGAATGTAGGAACTATAGAACCAGGCCGGTATGTTATACCTAAACCATTCAAAAAAGTATCGAAACATTTAAATCAGGTACATAGATTGTTTAATATGATAAATATGACGAAAAGTATATAGAGCTTTGAATTATATTTGTGAAATGTGAAATAATTCACCAAGAGTTTACGGTCTCTTCATTTTGGACGATATCGTTGGGTGAAGTGAATTATTTTCGAATAATCACTATCACTACTCGAATGTGATTAATCAAACACGTTGAATTTTCGAAGCTTCTATTATACAAGAAGACACATGAATATTTACAGTTTGTTAATGTTTGTTACCTCCAGCGAGATTGTTACACTCATTCCTTAAAATTATTTACATTATAACTAACTAATATTCTAATAATATAAAATGCAGGTAACAGATACGTGCGTAGATATAAGCAATATGCAATTATAATAATTCGAATAAAGCGATGTTATACATAAGTGCCGATATTTTCTACTACAATTTTAATGGGGTTGTTTTATTATATAGTTGGGATGCGTCTACTTTTATCTACGACACACGTTGTAGGGAATATCGTAAACATAGAAAAGAGATGTCAGGTAGGAATTGCAGCGGACACTAACAGAAAGCGATGCAGACAAGTAGAATTTGAGCATGTTGCCAGCGTCGGACTTTAAAGAAAGTACAACATTCTCAGGAATTTAAGAAAGCAAAGACACTTATTTAAAAATATATAATTCCAGTAAGGCAGTTATAAAGCCGACCTTGATGTTTTGCGTACCTAAGCAAGCTGGGACTGCTACACCGCTTACTATTATATGGTTATCTCTTTTCATTTTGTCTGTACTACTCATGGAGCATTTCCTAACTTAACAGGGGCGTATTCAAAACGTAGCAAATGACTATAGTCCCAAGTGAAAACAAGAAAGAAGATACGTCTATTCTCACAGATAATTTATTACGAACTTTGCCAATTTTGATCGTTCGAATTATACACACAAAACCCTCCATAAACAGGTAAACATAACTATGATCACTGACACTATGATGAGATACAATAAAACAAAATTACTGTGCTCTTTTGGATTTTGACGATGTTCGAGATTTTAAACTGAAAAGTTAGGTCTCGTTAGTGCCACCCTTTTTGCGTTCCTGTAATTCAATTTTGAGTTTGGATAAGGATAGAGCAGAGAAAAAAAAATGACGAGTCAGATATTGGTTTGGTAAATTATCTAGTATTTTCATCAGCATTTGAAAAGAAGGGAAATAAAGTATTTCGGCTTGAGAACGGAATCATTTGTAAATCCCCCTGAGCCCGCGTATGTCGAAAACGATGGGAATAAAAATCTTGATCCTATTCGATTCGCTCGTCCTGGTATTCAGGACTAGCATTGAGCTTGAATTGAAATCTGATCGGATATCGATTAAGATGGCGCGTCTAACTTTCGTAGATATAATTTTATACTTAATCGTACTGGACAAAACACTTACTAACGTTAAAGCAAATAAAAAGTCCATCACTACACAAAATACACAAAGATTATTTAATAAGAGACTTCATTTAATAGCAATATATTTATAATTGTATTGTGTTCTGCAATGACTATAATTTTCTAACCATTAAATTATTCTTTGAACAAAACTGCCTTGAATAGCTAGAAGATGTATGATCTGGCACTTTCGTCAATTTTTATATATAAGTTTAGTGGCAAAGGTTATGATTTTCAGTTAGGATATTTTGAATAATTTGAGTTTTGCATTTTGTATTCAAAATATTTTTTGTGCTCATTAATTCGTCTTTTAGAAGTACGTCCTGTTTGGCCAATGTAATTTTATTGCATGAGTAGTAGATCAGTTTGTACCTTTACCTACATAACTGAAATTTCTATATCTCAAATTAACATTTATACATTTCTCAATATATTTGTGTTAGACCCCCGTCTATAGTTATGTATAGAGGACGTATTTTAGCTTGTCACATTGTCCGTCTTCAAAAATATTTTGCAAGATCAAGAGCAAGATTAAATAGTGTCTTTTGATATGTGAACAAGAATAATGTAGTTGCTCCAGACGTCTGCAACGACGTTGTTAGCTAAAAATTTAGGTATAAAATTATCACGTATTTGACAGCGGTACTGAGAAAACGTATCTATATGGAAGATGTGTCAACAACATAGCAAAAAAGCATGTCCATTCTCGATTCCTCGTAATAAAGAACGGAGCTTTACGAGCCCGACAATGTCACATACATAGACACCTGAAGATCTCCACGGAAATTTGAATTTATTACACTGACAACATCATGGCATCGTCATTTTCCATTTTACCGAAGACCAGTAGACGTCATGAGGAATCTTTTTCGGATCTCCTCCATCGGACTCGTAAAATTCCCCGGTCGGAATGGTTTTGCAGCGAGGCGAAATATTTTTATGTAATGTGACAAGTTTTATTATTTGCCCTCGTGCGCCTCGCTGCCAGAGAGATCTTCGAATCGTTCGTACACATGTCGACATTATTTGCAACGGGGGGGTCGAACATGTACCTGACAGCTGTCGTATCGCCGAATGTTCGAAATGCCTCCATTTTCCGTTTCGTGCCAATGTGTACGCGTCTAAAAAAGCCACCCCCTGGCGATCGTCACCACCGATAACACATCGAGTCGAATCGATAACGGACCGTCGACTACGACGCCGGATACGCGACATGCTTGCTTTTGATGGTCATCACCCAACTTCGACATCGGACGACTATCTTTTCATTCATGTATACCCTTATATACAAATGTGACGGAAAAAACTAACAATAAGAAAAATCTATGAAAATCTATTTCCTAAAATAATTTAAAGTCAATAAAAGGAAGTCACTAAGCTCGCGAACGGTTCATTTAGAAATTCAAAAAAAAATGTTAAAGGTGTATATTTGGAGCGCGGCTCTGTACGGGTGCGAAACAACGACGGTGGACATAGCGCAAAGGAAAGGTTAGGTTTGGTTACGTTCGAAATGTGGTGATGAGGATACCGTGGATAGAGAAAGTTAGAAATAAAGAGATATTAGAAAGAATATGATAACAGAGGACTCTATGGAAATCAATAACAAATAGGAGAGATAGGTTAGTAGGACACCTTCTTAGGCATGAAGATCTAGTTAGAGACATATTAGATGCAGAAACGGGAGTTAGGAGGGGTAGAGGTGGACCTAGATTAGATTAGTGTTCACAAATAGTTAAGGATGTGGGTTGTTCTATAGTTTTAGGGAAATACAAAGATTGCCTCAGGATATGAAAGAGTGGAGGTGCATGTCCAAACAGTCTTAGGACTGACGATCCTATGACGTTGACGAAAGATACCTTCAATTCGTTTGTTTTAAATTGCTCCCGTGTCTGGTGCAATTATGAGAGGACTTTTAACACAAGATCCATACTATTCATTTTAGAAGTTGGTTTAGGCTTTCACGGTTGTCATTTGAACTGCATTTCCATCCATGGCGGATCATGGAGGCGTTAAAATTTTCGAAGTTTTCGACTGACGACCTCACCTTGTCGCCTATACTTAGGTTCGTGCTTGGGTACTATGACAGGATCATACATCTGCTTACCTTACTGAATCATTAAATCGATTTCGAATTTTCAACTAATTATATTCAATAAAATAGGCGACTTATAAGTATCTGTCTCCAATTTTTTTTATGTTAGTTCTACCTCTAGTTTCACATCCTTCACGTAATTCCATAAAGTTATAATTAATATTTTAGGCAGGTTCATGCTTCTATTTCCTTTAGGTGTATGGTTTTAATATAATCTTATGGTCTTCGATGATTTACTTTTTAATTCGTGTATATTTTTAGTGTATGTGTTTGCCGATAGAGGTTTAAGTACATTATACAACTTACGAGTTTCGGCACTGTAAGTTGGATACGATGGCAAATATAAGCATTTTGAGACGTATAAATTTTATAGGGAACGCGAACGTACGACGGAGCGCTTTCGTAAAACTAAATCCGAAAACCGTTAAATAAAAAAGGTATAAACAGGTCATGAAATTATCTTTTGCGAGGTGGAAGGCGATTCGTGTACCTTTAAACAACTCTTAAGCTCTTCTTAAGCTGCCGTCTGACGAACATAAAATCGTACAGCCGTTTTTGTCCTATCGTCGCGATTAAACACAAAAAAACACACAACAAGATAAGAGAGCCTTTCTGCGGACCCTGGCAGTGATTTTTATTAAACTCTACCGATATTTTTATCGTTATAACTATGACCAACTGATATTAAGTACGTACGTATAAAGGCTATAAGGATTATCACGTCAGAAATCATTTTGTTTACAGTCATGGCGAGAGTCCATAAACTAACAGTTATTAAGTTTCTCTTTAATTTAACATTATTATATATTTTACAACAGAGTGCCTAACACACATCATAAATTTTTGCTTTTTGATTTCTACTGACACATACGCACACCTGCAATTCAAGCAGAATTACGAGAAGACTTGGGATTGATATCCTCAGGAAAACTCGAAAACATTCCCATAATAAAAAAGTTAAGACGTTCAAAGCTAACATAGTCTGCAATAAAACTGTCGCATCTACTTTCTTCTTTCAACTTACTAAATAGACTAGAGCGGTTGCTGACAGAACGCCTACATTTACTCAGAAATTATAGAGAATATCGCAAACATAGAAAAGAGATGCCAGGTGGGAGTTGCAGCGGACACTAATAAAGAAACAGGAATAACATTACACCAGTTGATGTGTAATAGAAAGAGATGCAGACAGGCAGAATTTGAGCATGTTGCCAGCATCGGACTTTAAAAAATCGGTTGTCTGTAAAGTCGGTTTACTGACAATAGTTGAACGTGACAACGTCATAAGAAAATACTGATGGAATGGTTTCATTTTTCAAAAAAAAATTTTAATTTTATTTGTTTGATAGATATTTTGTATGGATATAGAGAAGGAGGTAAATGGAAATGTATTATTGTATAGCAGCTGTCCACGCGGACGCATCGCTCACTCAAGTAGGAGAGAGACAGATGTCGAACGCTGCCGAACGCGGAGGCCGATTGTGCCTCTTTGTCGCTCGTTCCGCGCTCTCGCTTGCACTTCAAGCCTTAAATGGAACGCCTCAGAGCGAGGTAACGCCGTATGAGTCATGTTTTTTCGTGCGTGCAGCCGGCTCCATCGGATTATAAGACGTTGTCACGTCAAAAAATTTCAACATTTTCAGAAATTAAAATATACTACAGGAACGGCGCTGGTGGATTTGTAGTAAAGAAGCCATTGGTTGACCTGTACCCTAAATGTTGGAGGTCCAGGTCCACCGTAACGTTACAGCGGAAGTAAATAGTAAATTTTTGCGGAAGCGGAAGTAGAGATCTGTTGCAAAACTACCTAACCACAGTCCGAACTAATTAATAATGCGGTAAAATCATGTAATAAAAATTGATTTAACGACTACATTCATTGTTTATAATTAGTAATTTACATTTTCGACTTCTTCCCTTAAATGAAATCCGTGACAGGCCCGTTGCTGATAAATTTTAAATAGGACTGCGAAAAGCGATGCGACCTCAAACTCAGCTTTCACGTAGTTGGCCGTGTTACAACCCATTTCCACAAAAACACCAGGCTAAATAATTCATACGGAATGTGGTAGCGGGCAACTGTGCTTTGCTCTGTCTCTCTCTCTTTCGCGACGACGACGAACATCCTAAACAAACTTTTGGCTGAGGATTGACTGTCACACTTATCAAATCCTCTCCCGTCTCCCCATCTTTGGCCTATTTTGCCAAAAACGAAAGATACAAGATGTATGAATAAGGAATCACAGCGAATTCAATTTAGTTCGGCTTTTCTTTTGGCATCAGGCAGTCGCGAGCAGCGAACGTGCGCTGCAACTTTTCCGTTCTTTCTTGTTTTAAATTAATATACCGAAGTCGAAACAATTTTGCTAAAAGTGATCACATCTTATTATTTTCTATCGTTTATCATCCCCGGGTAAACTCAAGGAGACACGCTTCAAACAAAGTTTGCAATGTGTATTTTGAAAGCGTGAAAAATAAAACTACTAAATTCTTTCTTGTAGCTGAAATATTACCTATGCGTACAGTTCCTCCGTAAAATCAAATAGGAAATGTGGACAGGTTCAAGGTTCGAAGTCTACAATATTGTACGAACAATAAATAATTGCCACGAGAAGTATAACTTCACACAAAACATCCCGATACTGATTTACAGTGTACCAAAATGATAATCCTTATCAGACTACGGGCGAATGATGAGAATATCGTGGATAAAGAAGGTTAGAAATGAAGAGGTATTGGAAAGAATAGGAGTTAGTAAAAGCTAGGCAAGATAGATTGGTAGGACACCTTCTCAGGCACGAAGGTCTACTCAGAGACATATTAGAGGCAGAAGCAGGAGTGAAAATGAGTAGAGGTAGACCTAGATTGGATTACTGTTCGCAAATAGTTAAGGATATGGGTTGTTCTAGTTTTAGGGAATGCGAAGATTAGCTCAGGATAGGAAAGAGTGGAGGTGCGTGTCCAACCGGTCTTAGGACTGACGATCTTATGATGACGATAATAGACACATTTATCATTATTTGACACCACTTTCGACCATATATACATATACATGATATTGCCGAAATGCTCATCTTCAAGAATTCAAACTTATTCACAAATACCTCGCAGTCTTTTTTAATCGTACTTAGTGTAATGAAGTGGATTGATTTCATATTCAATTCATCCACCATGCCACAAATTAGGTGACTCTGTTGGAAGCAATAACTGAATAAGGTGAGTGAAGACGGATCCCGTTTCACCACCTTGACTCACTTCTAAATTGCTTCGTTCTAGTAACTGACTTATAAAACTTAGTTCTTAATTCTGACTATTAATATGATTTCTAATTGACGGCCGTATTTATAAATGCTTATTTTTATGAATTCGAAGTTTTTCGCCGAAAAGTTTTGAAAAAATACATATATAAAAGCACCTTTGCTCTTTAATAAACGAAAAATGCAATGATCTGTAATTTAATATTTGGAACATGTACCTTCAACCTAAGCTAACACTATGCCATCGAACTGTTACTATCAAATAATAATAATATCCAGTTATATAGATTTTGAGATGTAATTGTGACTGTACGGGTAAAGAATTGAACACGTTTTTAGTAATCCATTAGATAAACAACCCCTGATGGTGTTATTAAACTGATTAGATGTCCAGTACATTAAAAATTTATGACACATTTCATCTTCTATTTAATACTGGGTTTGATTTTGTTGTGACGGTCTAGAACTTCGACACTTTGTACTAAACACCTGCGTGAATATAGATACAAGGAAAATCAATAATCATGAAGTTTACGAGTCCATTTCAGTTAAGCTAATGGATTATTAAATACTTTCATGGAAACATAAAAGCCAAATGTTCCATTAGTAATGATGTAGTTGGGGTGGAAACAATTAATCATTTACATTCTTTGTGCTCCTAATGAAAGCAGAAATGCTGGAACATTATCGAAACATTGTCCAAATGTAAGCACTTCAAGTGTTAATGTAATTCTGCTCATTTCACTTTTCAAATTATAATTTTTATTAGAATACTGTGGTTTTGTGTCTACTATAGCAAAGTTGGAAGCTATATATTGTCGCAAAACGGTGGGTTTGTGTACTCATTTCATTCATATTATGGGAGAAGAGATAATTTAACTGGTTAATTGTATTAATTGTCTGATTTTTAATAACTAAATCATCGTCATATCAATTCTAAGACTGGTTGGACACGTACCTCCACTCTTTCCTATCCTGAGCTAATCTTCGCATTTCCCTAAAACTAGAACAACCCACATCCTAAACTATTTGTGAACAGTAATCTAATTCAGGTCTACCTCTACCCCTTCCAACTTCCGTTTCCAACCACATTTCGAACGCTTCTAATCTTTNCCGCGCTCTCGCTTGCACTTCAAGCCTTAAATGGAACGCCTCAGAGCGAGGTAACGCCGTATGAGTCATGTTTTTTCGTGCGTGCAGCCGGCTCCATCGGATTATAAGACGTTGTCACGTCAAAAAATTTCAACATTTTCAGAAATTAAAATATACTACAGGAACGGCGCTGGTGGATTTGTAGTAAAGAAGCCATTGGTTGACCTGTACCCTAAATGTTGGAGGTCCAGGTCCACCGTAACGTTACAGCGGAAGTAAATAGTAAATTTTTGCGGAAGCGGAAGTAGAGATCTGTTGCAAAACTACCTAACCACAGTCCGAACTAATTAATAATGCGGTAAAATCATGTAATAAAAATTGATTTAACGACTACATTCATTGTTTATAATTAGTAATTTACATTTTCGACTTCTTCCCTTAAATGAAATCCGTGACAGGCCCGTTGCTGATAAATTTTAAATAGGACTGCGAAAAGCGATGCGACCTCAAACTCAGCTTTCACGTAGTTGGCCGTGTTACAACCCATTTCCACAAAAACACCAGGCTAAATAATTCATACGGAATGTGGTAGCGGGCAACTGTGCTTTGCTCTGTCTCTCTCTCTTTCGCGACGACGACGAACATCCTAAACAAACTTTTGGCTGAGGATTGACTGTCACACTTATCAAATCCTCTCCCGTCTCCCCATCTTTGGCCTATTTTGCCAAAAACGAAAGATACAAGATGTATGAATAAGGAATCACAGCGAATTCAATTTAGTTCGGCTTTTCTTTTGGCATCAGGCAGTCGCGAGCAGCGAACGTGCGCTGCAACTTTTCCGTTCTTTCTTGTTTTAAATTAATATACCGAAGTCGAAACAATTTTGCTAAAAGTGATCACATCTTATTATTTTCTATCGTTTATCATCCCCGGGTAAACTCAAGGAGACACGCTTCAAACAAAGTTTGCAATGTGTATTTTGAAAGCGTGAAAAATAAAACTACTAAATTCTTTCTTGTAGCTGAAATATTACCTATGCGTACAGTTCCTCCGTAAAATCAAATAGGAAATGTGGACAGGTTCAAGGTTCGAAGTCTACAATATTGTACGAACAATAAATAATTGCCACGAGAAGTATAACTTCACACAAAACATCCCGATACTGATTTACAGTGTACCAAAATGATAATCCTTATCAGACTACGGGCGAATGATGAGAATATCGTGGATAAAGAAGGTTAGAAATGAAGAGGTATTGGAAAGAATAGGAGTTAGTAAAAGCTAGGCAAGATAGATTGGTAGGACACCTTCTCAGGCACGAAGGTCTACTCAGAGACATATTAGAGGCAGAAGCAGGAGTGAAAATGAGTAGAGGTAGACCTAGATTGGATTACTGTTCGCAAATAGTTAAGGATATGGGTTGTTCTAGTTTTAGGGAATGCGAAGATTAGCTCAGGATAGGAAAGAGTGGAGGTGCGTGTCCAACCGGTCTTAGGACTGACGATCTTATGATGACGATAATAGACACATTTATCATTATTTGACACCACTTTCGACCATATATACATATACATGATATTGCCGAAATGCTCATCTTCAAGAATTCAAACTTATTCACAAATACCTCGCAGTCTTTTTTAATCGTACTTAGTGTAATGAAGTGGATTGATTTCATATTCAATTCATCCACCATGCCACAAATTAGGTGACTCTGTTGGAAGCAATAACTGAATAAGGTGAGTGAAGACGGATCCCGTTTCACCACCTTGACTCACTTCTAAATTGCTTCGTTCTAGTAACTGACTTATAAAACTTAGTTCTTAATTCTGACTATTAATATGATTTCTAATTGACGGCCGTATTTATAAATGCTTATTTTTATGAATTCGAAGTTTTTCGCCGAAAAGTTTTGAAAAAATACATATATAAAAGCACCTTTGCTCTTTAATAAACGAAAAATGCAATGATCTGTAATTTAATATTTGGAACATGTACCTTCAACCTAAGCTAACACTATGCCATCGAACTGTTACTATCAAATAATAATAATATCCAGTTATATAGATTTTGAGATGTAATTGTGACTGTACGGGTAAAGAATTGAACACGTTTTTAGTAATCCATTAGATAAACAACCCCTGATGGTGTTATTAAACTGATTAGATGTCCAGTACATTAAAAATTTATGACACATTTCATCTTCTATTTAATACTGGGTTTGATTTTGTTGTGACGGTCTAGAACTTCGACACTTTGTACTAAACACCTGCGTGAATATAGATACAAGGAAAATCAATAATCATGAAGTTTACGAGTCCATTTCAGTTAAGCTAATGGATTATTAAATACTTTCATGGAAACATAAAAGCCAAATGTTCCATTAGTAATGATGTAGTTGGGGTGGAAACAATTAATCATTTACATTCTTTGTGCTCCTAATGAAAGCAGAAATGCTGGAACATTATCGAAACATTGTCCAAATGTAAGCACTTCAAGTGTTAATGTAATTCTGCTCATTTCACTTTTCAAATTATAATTTTTATTAGAATACTGTGGTTTTGTGTCTACTATAGCAAAGTTGGAAGCTATATATTGTCGCAAAACGGTGGGTTTGTGTACTCATTTCATTCATATTATGGGAGAAGAGATAATTTAACTGGTTAATTGTATTAATTGTCTGATTTTTAATAACTAAATCATCGTCATATCAATTCTAAGACTGGTTGGACACGCACCTCCACTCTTTCATATCCTGAGCTAATCTTCGCATTTCCCTAAAACTAGAACAACCCACATCCTAAACTATTTGTGAACAGTAATCTAATTCAGGTCTACCTCTACCCCTTCCAACTTCCGTTTCCAACCACATTTCGAACGCTTCTAATCTTTTCTTTTCTGCTGCGCCCACTGTCCATGTTTCGCATCCGTACAGCGCCGTGCTTCAAACAACCTTTTTCGAATTTCTAAATTAATCGTTCGTGAGCATAGAAGTGACTTCTTTTTATTAAAGACGACACAACCCTGCGCTATCCTCTGCTTTATATCCCTACTACTCCTTCCGTCCTGACTTATCTGACTTCCTAGATATCTTGTACTATTTTGTTTGCTAAAAGGTTAATTTAGGCATTGCAGGAAGGGTCAATTTATGCATTGGAGGTAGGGTATGTTCTCGAGTTTTCATAACTCTCACAACTATCGACAATATTCTCTTAAAAGTCTGAAAGACAAAAAATTTCAGCATTTAAGACAATTATTGTGTAGACAAATAGAAAAATTTGAAGAATTATTTTAAAAAATGCAGATTAGATGTGTAAAATTTAACACGCAAGACCAAAGTCAAGACCGAATAAGTACGACCAAGACAAATACGAAGACTGGGGCAGTTTTGGTCTGGTCTAGTAAAATATGTTTTGAAAACCATTCAATAGTTAATCCTCTTTTGCAACATAAAGCCGTGAAGGTTCTGAGAATTTTGTAGTTTCATTTCTTGAATTATTTAGCCTTTTACCTAGCACAAGGGATGTTACATTAGGTAACGTGTAAGAATATTAGCTAATGAGAATTAAGAAAGCATAGAACATCAAAACACCCTTTTGAAGATAATTATTTATAAATCTTAATCTACGATTACCTTCTTAATTTCTTATGCGATAATTTTCAGTCATGCAGTATACATTGGAAGGACGAAATAGCTAAAGAGGGCAATTGAATTTTAGGCGCAAAAAGCATTCATGTAAATACTGGCTAATCCACTAAATTCATTCCACTTTATCAATTATTACGTAATAACATATTTAGTCGTGATTCTCAAGTTTGAAAGTTATTGAAATTAATAAATCCTAAAAGGTAAGTACATTACATGTGTTTCGAAGCTCTCTGAACGAATATATTTAGTTATATAATATTCAGTTAACGTTCTTTAGTGTATGTGCGGGTAAGTGTGTATTTTCTGTAAACGTTCAACTAAGCGAAAACGGTTCTAAAACACTCAGTGCCAATGCACGTTCCCGTAACAGTATCTTCGTCGTTTGAGGAATTAATCTTTTTGGTTTCGGATGTTACGGTACATCTATATATCTCCCAGCGTCTCTTTGGATGGCGTGAAACCACCAAAATTGAATCAGGTTGCGTTAATATCGCGTGATAGGCGGACTTAAAATTAGATTCCCTTCCATGGCATTAAAACCCGTTGTCAAAGCGAACACATCGGGACCCGAGTTATACGTGTATCCATTTTGCCCACTCTGAGCCAGACTATTGGTCGATGTCACGAACGACGATAGACAGAGGAGGATATCTAATCACTTTGCACTTTTTAATTATTCGCCATTCTCTTTGACTCGTTGACGGAAATAAAGCGTCGAAAGAAAATTTGGTTCTCTCAAATGGACGCTATTTATTATTGGCGCATGTACTGAGGAAACGGAGTGTGTTCAATATCTTTAGGATGTATTTATAGCAGATGGGCCTTGCTGAACATTCACAAAATGTAGCATTCTACAGATGGCGTTTATTACGCTGTATGCAGTAGTTCTTAAAACGCTGTCTAAAGGTAACAGGTAATGTTGGTCTGTCTGTGTTTTTTGGAATTTTCTACCACGTCTGGCAGTTTGGATAGAATACTGATCATTATTTGAACTTTGCCTGATTGCAGTAAGTACCTACACTTCTCACGCAAGCTTTGGTACACTATGTCTGATTAGGACTCCGGAAAAATTAAAGGAGAAGAAAGTACATGACTTTACCGAAAGCCCCTCCTGCTCTGGCAATATTATATTTTCACAATCAACTTATTTTTTTTATTTTGTGGTAATAGCAGTAACATCGAACGCTAACGAGTGCATATTATTACTAATCATTACGTACGATCGACCTGTCTACGTAGCAGCTGTTGCAAAGGTTACGAATAGGTATGTGTGTTTCGTCAGTTGACTGTTCTCAATTGTTACCTGAGAAACGTATCTTTTACATCGCCTACGTTGTCGTGCTTTCACGAGATGCACTCCATAGTGCCTCCAGATGCTACCTTTCAATTATCCTGGAATGTTGATCAGACATAATTTGTACTCTAAAGTTTTAGTTTGTGTGGATCGAGTTTAGTGTATGTTCGAATATTAGATGCGAGACGAAAAGCCTTATTGATCTCTAGTCGAATTGGTAAAGCCGTTAAACCAAAACATTAATTGTGTTTACTAAGATACATTATTAATTAATAATAAAGGGTCAGATTACACAAAGTACGAGTTTGGGTGAATGATGCGAGTTTAACTTCGGCTAAGAGCCGAAAGTAAACTATTATCGTAAAGCCGAAGATGAGACAGTCCATAACAAGCTGAAATTCAATTTGCGATCGTCTCCAACATTAAACCTTACTTACATTTAATATATTAGCTAAAATTAGGTCGCCAAGGGCTTTCGACACCATGTCCAAATGTTAAACGACTTACCTGAAACAAAAGAGAAAGATATTAATCACAAAATAATTTTCAATTAAATATCATAAGTAATTACTCTCGGAAATCTCTTTCTTGTAATTTCATTTCTTGTAGGTACTAATTAACTTATTTGTTAAAATGGTGAATTGCTGTGCTAGAGGGGTTGTAATAACAGCCGTAAAAATTCGTCTTTAATAATGTATTTATTTAATTATATTGTCAAATAATAGTAAAACGTGCCCTGAACATTCATTAACATTAACATTACAAAAAGTAGATGCGCTTGCCAGAAATATAATCATAATTAAAATGACTAATGAACTACTTCAAAGAGTTTCTTTGATATTGGTTCAAAGTTAATTAAAATGAAATGGGCAAATTGGTAATGGAATTTCAATATTATTTTCGTAGTTCTAAACTGTGCTGTATATCAAAAGCTAAAATTTTGTCTATGTTTGCCTTGAAAATTGCATCCCGTACTGAATATATCTAGAATTCCGTCCATCAATCAACACAAAATCATATTATGGCAATATTTAAAGTTGATTCCGCCCTGATGATCTTTATAAAGCGATGCTACCATCAGAATTTGATTTACGCAGTATTAATGTTGTACATACTGATGACTGATGGGCAACTTTTTAGATTAAAAACCATCTCCCTATATGAACCCCGATAGATTATATTTATCATACAGTGCATCGTGCGTTAACGTTACTGATGCATTCATTATGGAAAAATACGACCCAATAATGTGGAATTTTCTACTTTATTAACACAAATACATACACAAAGGTTTTTCTTACGCGATTTTATTGATGCTCTACCATTAGTTTTCATTAACTGAAACAAACACGGACGTTTTATAAATATGGAGCCAGCACAAAAATTTTTTTCGTATGAAACAGAATAAAATAAAACCGGAATGCAAAAAGCCTTTGTAAATAATTTACTAATTGAAAAAGTAGTTCTAATTTTTGTAACAGATTAATGTTGGGAAATACGAGCACAATAACGTTTCTCTTTTTTTCTAATTCTGTAGCCCGAAGATGTTGTTTGATTCTTATTTTTAGAGTTCTTTCGCTCTGTCCAATATACGTCTATATATTGCATTGCAGGTTTAACAATTTAATACCTGATAATGTGCGATTTAACGATACTTTTGCTTTCGTTTGAGCTGATTGCGTAATTGCAATTTTATTACGTTACAACGGAAATCCAATAAATTTGGTGCAGTAAAGTGCCATATCTGATAATCGACACGCTACCTGTAAATCAGACGGTTTGGAAATAGTTTTTAAAAGCAACAGGCAAAGATCGTGTTGTGCACTTTTCCATAGTCGTATTATCGCCAGCTCACAGCAGGCGAACAAGTAGAGGCAGCGAGCGTCGGGACGACGACGACGACGCCAACTTGTAGAGAAAACGACGACGTGCAACTGGTGGTCGGGAACACTACACCACCACAGAAAACGTAGGAGGCCAAAGCAAAAGCAAGCAGGTAAAGCACACAAAATTTCACATGCAACAGCATAATTGGCAGGTGTCCAGGTGAGACTTAAACATCACGCGAAGAAGTCCGCGAAACTTACTGCACGCAAATACTTGTGTCTTTAGTAAGGAAGCAACAAATACCACTAATTCCTGAGGGATTGCGTTGAATATAACACAGCAACATCGATAACTAAACAAAAAAAAATAGAAACGGGTTTCAAATATCTATTTAGAAGAGTGCTAAAAAAAATCATTTATATCAATCCAAAGAAAAGGAAAAGTGTGAACCGGATTGCTCGGGATTCATTTGTTTCAATTTACTGATTTAGTCCAATATATGGGTGCTGCAACGACAGAAAATGCGATAAATCAATGACGTTGAAAAGATCTGCTTTATTTGGAACAAGCTGGAACTTTAATGTAACGAAAAAGAGAAGAGAATAGACATAGAGATATGGAAAAAATCTTATCAAATGTGTTTATTCGAGTTAGTCCTGCTGAAAATATTTATCTATACCAAGAACACAATCCAATATTCCAATTAACAGTTACAAAGCCGACCCTGATATTTTACGTACCCATACAACCTCTAACGGCTACACTGCTTACTGTTATTCGGTTATCTCTTTTCACTTTGACTATACTACTCACGAAGCATTTCCTTACTCAATAAGTGCGAGTGGAAACAAGAAAGAAGATATGTGCATTGTCATAGATAATTTATTGCCAATTTTGATAGCCTCAACTATAGGTAGGTATACTTCGTTTACTTTCTGTAGCGATGTGACCTTCAGTTTTACCGGCGCAAAGTAGAAAAGAACAACACTAGGCCAGAAATGGAAGGAGACAACTCTCGGCCAAACTCTTAACCGGTGAGGAGCGTATAATCCGTACAGTACTGCACAGAAAAATTGACCATTTTACCCACTACAATTGCATTGCTCAAATGTGCTGTTATTGGTACCATTTACTACTGAAAATATCAACGAGATGTTTGTTTATATTTGAAGACATATTAAAGGCTTTAACGCTTGTTTTCGACTGGCATTACTATTCATGATTGAACAAAACTTTTGGGAGGTACTGTATGAAAAAGTATGTTTAATGAATAAAAGTCGACAGTATAATGAGCTTTTTTCTCCCTACCTACGATTTTGCCAGCGCGCATCCAAGACCTTGGGATTTGGCACATCGCTAGAGAAAGTAAATGAAGTATAGTCACCTTTTAGGTAAGAAGAGAACGACAGGAAGCCCGTATTTGGTGGTACTTTTTACTGTCTCGTATTCTTTCAAGATAATTTATCAACGTACTTTTTAATTGTGTACTTAATTAAAATGAAATCGACAACAATTGTTCTACCAAGTACGTAATTAATGAAACTAATTACTTTCCTAACGAATTTATTTATTTATAAAAATTATCGCCTTATTAAAGAGTTTAATGCTTATGTATATAGGGAACAGAACACTAAATACATTTTGGTAACATCAATCGTTAATTAATTAGTCTTTTGTCATAAAAGAGTTTAATGAAGAGTTATGGCCAAATTTATTGGGATTCGGTCGTTCCCGGCTCTATTCGTTTGACAACTTAACAAGTCTTGCACTTGAGAGGAGTCCTAGCCCATTTTCGCCTATATTAAGACGACCGGGACGCAGTGATCAGGAGAAAAAATATCGACGAAAGAGCAATTCGTGAAAATGAGAACGAAAGACGATACAGCAGCAACACTATGAAAGAAACCCAATGAGGAGCTCAGAAAGTAATTAAAGATTATTGCTTTCTGAAGCGCAAGATTTGTTCGTTTGTAGGCGGTGGTGCTAGAGAGGGAAACGGTGGACCAAGGGCGAACGGGCCCGGGCGCCAGTGTTTTCCAACGAAAGAATCAACTGAAAGAAATTATTTTTAATTTCTTCGGCGTTGGATGGCGTAAATCCATGAAGATGAAATTTTAATGAGGTGGCTTCTTTTTCTCAAAGTCACGAAAAGGGTGCTCGAACCCTTCAAAAAGAGCGTTGGATGTTTTTGAAAATAAATGCGAAACTTTTACTTTCACGTATGGAAATCTTAAAGAGCAAATATTATGGAAACCAAACAAATGAAAATCTAATGATTTAATTTTAAGGGTTATATTTACAAATTCTAGAAATTAATTACTAAACTGCTGAATGACGATGAACAAAATAAATTACTTTTTCTTTTATATGTATCAGATGCTTTCCATAAGTAAAGCGACCAAACCTGTTAAACATCATTTATTGAAGGTACGCGTACAATTAGTCTCAAAAAGCTTTTCCAGGGTATCTTTTAGACCCGATGTTACATGATCCTGTCCGAATGTTTCCGTCTCAGGGCACTTTTAAGCGATAAAAAGAACGTTTGATACTTGGGGGAGCCAAGTCAGAATTGTACGGAGGTTGGGTAACCAATGGGGTGTGGGATTTGGTCAAGGAATCGTTAACAAGGAAGCACCTTCCTGGCGTACTTTCATTATATAATTTTCAATGATCTTCGATGCTACTTTGGCAGATTGCAACCCTCCGTTTTGCACTTATGGAACGCACTCTGTATTCGTGTTCGATGGAAAATCCATTGCCCCTGAATTGCGCAACCAGTATATGACCAACGGGTTCCCTTCAAACTTTAGAGATGTTAAAAGAAGCTAACACAACCCTAGCCACTTCTTTTCCTTTTTTCCAAAAATCAAAATTGGTAAAGCTAAAATTAGGGCTTGAAACAGCACCATAAATTAATTCAAAAAAGGTTTTACTAAAAATAAATTACTTTAGGCTAGGGTTGGGAAAGGGGATAAGTTACGTTAGTTTTTTTTTAGTATTCGGTGTTTTACCTCCCCTACGGAGTTTTACCTCCCCTACCTCACAGTTCTAAAGGAATCAATGCTTTGACCAGATACCAGTTGTGCATTCCCAGGATTGTTGAAGTTTATTGCATTTCAAGGTTTTGGGGTAGGTAAGTAGGCAACGGAGCGTTCAACACTACAATTGGTAGTAAAATTGGTGGAAACATAAGACTGGGTATTTGTTTTTGGACTTTGCGTCCAACATATGTATATATCTATCGTTAATTTCTCTGAAAGAACAGAAAATTAACTATACGAATGACAAATACAAGGATATAACAAGAATGGCATGTCTCTCGCTAGCTGCAGCATCAAAGCAGGGCCCGAGGGCCTTTTCCTGCAATTTTGGCCAAATGATAAGCCCTAGCTTATAACTATTTCACGGCTTTATCACTTATGTATCAGCAGGCTCTGCTGTAAAACGATCCCTGGAGTTTACCAATGGTTTCACCTGTTGAATGACGACGTCATCCTTGCCCTCTTGCAAACCACCAACGTAAAATCGGGAAGCGCGAGAGAATACGTAAAGGGAAGGCATTGCAGAAAAGAGCATGCAAGTAAACGTACACTTGTTGACTATTGTTAACATCGAGTCAAAAGTAAATGGAAAAGTAAAACACATCCAAGCATGCAAATGAAATGGATTTAAATAATTCTGATTCTTGTAAAAAAGAGAGAGAGTAGCTAATCATGAAATCCATCGAAGTAGAAAACAAGATACAATACAAAAACAAAACCAATTTAAACTCGTACGTATGAGAAACATTCAGCAAAGAAAATATTGTATGTACCTGATAACCATGAAGAAATTTTTAGGAAAAGCTACTGTATGCTTATATTATTGATTACATATAATATCTTGTCATTTCATAGACATCGTAAGTCATATTGCTGTGAGAGTAATATATTACATTTTTTGGTGATTTGAACAAAAGAGATTGAAAATCCAGAAATGTAAGTACCTATCAAAACATTTTTTAAGCATCAACATCACCTACTTTTTGTAGAAGAAGTTTATTGACTGGGAATAATATGATAACCGACAAATCAATATTAAAACTGATATAAGCTTTCAATTTTAGCAAATACTGTCTCACTAAATGTTCTATTTGAGTACGTTGTAAAGCGTGAATAGTCTGAAACTTGATCGTCATTAGATTTTTTCTAGTTTGGAATCATCTAAATGATGGACGAAACTTCAACTACTGAAAACAAGCAGACCAAGAATGATATTCAAAAGTGTTATTGTGCTAAATAAAACTTTTTCAATTTTTGTTGTATCAGTGGAGTAACTAATAATTCTTGTACTACTAGCAACTAGCACCTGCAGTTTTTCATGGTACCCGTACCCAGCAAATATCTATTGATGGAGATTTGTGTCGAACATAAATTTGTTAGTATGTGTGAAGTGTTTGTACACGTGTTTGGTGGCTAGCAATTACAAAGGAGCGGTCGACCACAGCGGATGATACCGACAAAGGGGTATCTGTAAGAAGGGACGCCATAGGTATTCCGCGGGATGTATGGAAGGAGGTACCTATAAAATATAAATAAGAATATACCGAGAAAAGGCTCTGTCTGACATGAGTTCTCGAAGAAGGCAGTTCATTCGTGGTCCAACTACTGGCAAATTTTTCAAAGTTGTTGATATATGAGTGTGAAATTTTTGTTTTCTTTCACGAGTGAATATTCGGAATTTTTCTGGTCGTAGCCTGGCTAAGGTAAGACAAAATATTTACCAAACATAGAAAGTAGAAAGTAGATACAGGTCTTTTATGGCTATTTTTTCTGCATAATTTGGTAAACGTGTGGAATGTCTTTCTAACAGGGTCTGTCTAAAAATATCTGGCTTCTCTGAAAGCTGTTCTAAACCAACTGAACGCTCAAATTTATTTAACCCCTTAATGGTTTTAAATTACATTAACTGGATTTTAGGTATCACTTTTTTATTTATAC
The DNA here is from genome assembly GCF_000699045.2 of Agrilus planipennis. Lineage (NCBI taxonomy): Eukaryota > Metazoa > Arthropoda > Insecta > Coleoptera > Buprestidae > Agrilus > Agrilus planipennis. Next base: position 316,715 of record NW_020439068.1, on the reverse strand, counting down.
GAAATAATGGATAAAAGGACTTATACGAAATTCTCTACATCGTTTCAAAAAATGATGAATAAAAAATTCTTTTAATGAATAAATCACTTGGTGTTATAACTGAAGCAATTGACAGCGTTAATATTTGTGGGTGCAAAACATGGACGGCGGGTGCCGCGGGAAAGAAAAGGTTAGAAGCGTTCGAAATGTGGTACCGGCGAATGATGAGGATACCGTAGATAGAGAAGGTTGAAAATGAAAAGGCATTAGAAAGAATAGGAGAACAGAGGACTTTATGGAAGTTAATAAGAAATAGGCGAGATAGGTTGGTAGGACACCTTCTCAGGTATGAAGGTCTAGTCAAACATATTAGGGGTAGAAACGGAAGTTAGGAGGAGTAGAGGTAGCCCTAGATTAGATTACTTTTCGCAAATAGTTAAGGATGTGGGATGTTCTAGTTTTAGGGAAATGCGAAGATTAGTTCAGGATAGGAAGGAGTGGAGATGCTTGTCCAGCCAGTCTTAGGATTGACGACGTTATCATTATGAAATAAATAATGTATGATTTTGTTATTCGAGAATATTTTCAGAACAGCGCGTATAAAAATAATGTTTGTCGGTAAACAAGACCACGCGTTTAGCAGTAGAGCAAAGAGGTTGTAATTACGATTAAATGCCGCCATCTAGTTTCCATTCGACTGCCGTATTTTACAATCAGGTCGACAAAGTCTCATTCAATTTGACCCATTTAAAGTATGTATTTAGATTATTTTGTCGTAGCATTTGGTACAATAAAGTCCATTAGTGAACACGGTCCGCTGAAAGCACACTATTAGTTGAAGTATACTGGCGGTAATGCAGTTAGAGCATCCGAGCGCTCGTTGGGCCCTTTTTGTCGTAACTTCGTTACCGTGTCTCTATGGTTCGGTACTAACGTCACTGCCCGCAGTTAACTCCACGTCATTCGGTTACCGTTTCTCCCTTTGCTCTGATAACTATATCTTCACATTTGGATACCGGTACGTATCAAACTCTTGGCTATCCATCTGTTAATTTCTGCAGTATTAGTCAAACGACTAAAAGTATCCCGAAGGAAATGTTATATATATACGTATTTTAGGTATCATTTAGAGTAATAGATGTCGGGATTTCTGGTTGTTGTTTTTGGAAATTTCTTCCTGACGTTTCACCTTCAACTGCGACAGGGTAATGCTTGATAATTCATGGGTAGCAACTTATGAGGCAACTTCAACGTAGACGACCAATTCGCTACCCCTGATAACGCTTGGCGAAACATCGCGAAGAAATTTCTAAAGATAACGGCCAAAAGTCCGAAACTCAATATATAAGATAACAGAAAATTGATCGCGAAAGAATTTTTGGCTATCAGATGATGGAAAAATTCGGGCCAAAAACTGGGAATATTTTTTTTTAATTTTTAACTCCCAAAGTTCGAATTTTTGTAAAAAGAAAACCGATGTAAGATTGGTAAAACTTTCTCGAAAATGATGGTGATTACATCCTTCCAAATTAGTGAAATTTCTTTTCCCGAGAGGAATACAAGCAATTTCGTGTTACCAAAAGAATGCCGGCCAAGGAAATCTGCACTCAGTTGTTACAAATACCGTAATGTTGTGATCCTAATAAGTAATCAAACAGAAGCATTCTTCCTAGTGAAGATATTTTTTCAAGTTGAATTAAATTTTAACACCACTGTGAAGTGCCAACTATAATCAAAAAATATTTATTCATAAGAAAAAGAAAATTATTTTTGACCCCTTCCCCCAGATTTTTATTTCATTATTTAAAACATCATCTCTCTATTTTAATAATTATCTACTCGAAGACCGTTATACGTAGGATATTTACGTACTCTACTATTTTCTAATAAGAACTTAATTATTAGCAACAATAGTAAATGGAATGTGAATTCATTCTAACAACACCAAAATAGAATCTGTTTTCCACTGTAAACTTGTGGCATGTAATTTTCTGTTTTCTGTCGGTTCGATGGTACCAGAAATCGAAAACAAGACTATTATCTTCGACACGGGAGGTTTAATTTCTACTGAAAGTGGAAAGCTCGGTATGAGGTGGAAAAGGGGAGGGGGGTGGTGTTAAGAACATTGTAAGTTTGTGACGTTTCTGATTAATTAATTAGTTCAAGTGTCGTTTAATCTGTCATTTGCATGCGCCGGTGAAAAGGGCCAAACTACAGCTAATAGTAACGGCTGGAACTACACGATCCTTTATCAAACGACGGGGGTCCTACCGCATTGACTACAAATGGCGAAGACAATAATCTGTCTCGAAGGTTGACGATTGTCCTTCCCAGTGATCAAATCTAACTGAATGGAATCCTTTTATGTCTGCGAATCGATAGTGAAATTCTACAGTGGCAAATGCCAATCTATTCAGTTAAAGGAAAGTTAGTTATATGTATACATACACTTGTATATATGTACAACGTACATACATCAAATCGAATCGGGAAAGACCTAAATGCGGTACGAATATGTGGAGGATTAAATTTTGAAGGGATTAAAGGAATATTTAAACTTTTCGAAGGGTTAATGTAAAATCTGCCGCCCTTATTGACATGATGGAGCGGGAGGCTCAGACAGCAGGTTAAGTGAATGGTAAGCAGAACACGGGGATTATCCTTTTAATGGGTATCGTTGGAGTATCATCACGCCATCGCGATTCGTAAGTAATGTGTACGTGCAATATCCTTTTTGCAAGGTCATGCAAGGCTCAGTTCTTTACGATAATTTCGCAGCTCCGGGTCCTTGATAGCTGTTTGGGAGTTTTATTAGGGACTGGTATGTAAACGTAGCGGCGAAATAGACGGAATAGTAAGCATCGAAGCAGGCTGTTGGCGGTGTTAAAGAAGTAATTTCCATAAACTTCCTTTCGTCCTCCGTTCTAAGCGAAAGGATAAACATACAGAAGTCGCAGTTAACTTCGACGAATCCAGTCGAGGCCTTCGTCTATTTACCGGATTCTCAAATAAGTTTCGAGAGGGAGAAAGCGCAGGAGAAGAAGAAAGTGGAAGAAGAGGATGAGGAGGAGGGTGTGCAGGAGGGTTGGATGCCTGCTGGAAGTGGCGACGACGGCACTATATGTAGGGTACGATGTTATTAAGAAAGGCAAAGTTGGCGTTGCGCGCGGAGCTCGACTCAAATTTCGCCGAAGATGAATATGCCCAGGTAAAATGAGAAAAACAGTTGAAGCAATTAATCCAAGAAAAACTAATCAAGCAAGATAAATCGCCGGGAGGAACCGGAGTCAGAAATTACTTTATAGTCGTGATAAAACTGAGAGCTATTTTTACTTCGACTGTTTAATTCGGCTACAGGTTATGTAGGTACTACCTACTGGCAGCGGCGAACGGACAAACTAAATTAATGGTCCCTGTAAAGAAAGCAAGTTTCACGCGTTTGTTTTTGTTCTCTTTTCAAGTGAAAGTGAGAAAATTATGTTCCAATCCACTTCAACTTTCCCCAACACCGTTTACTTTAAATTTAATTTCTCCAACAAAACTTATCTACTACACTATCAACGATTACACATTCAGTTTCCTATTTTACGACACCCAGAACCAATACTGAATCCAAAGGGAAGGTGCTCGTCGCTATTGACAGACGAAACGAAAGAAAATCACAAATACCGTAGACCCTAACTGCGAAAAACTAATAGTGTCTTTCCAAATTTAGTGTATACTTTACTAAACACTTATTATCAAAAGTTTTACTACATTCTTGTTCATTCTGAAACACATACACATTTCCTTTTTTCCCTTTTTCTTATCTTAAACGAATACATCTAGGGATCACCATCCAATGAAACATATTCCGACATGCAACAAAATCAGGATGCTGTCCCCTCTAATGCATCTTTTTCTGAATTATGATCAGCACTTTAATAAGTAGTTTATTAGTTATTCATCATCATCATCATCATAATAATACTGATTGGACACGCACCTCCACTCTTTCCTATCCTCAGCTAATCTTCGTGTTTTCCTAAAACCACATCTTTAACTATTTGTGAACAGTAATCTAATTTATATCTACCCCTACTCCTCTACCATAGATCTACCAATACTCCTATTAACTCCTGTTTCTGCTTCGAATATGTCTCTAACTAGCCCTTGAAGCCTGCGACGTCCTGCCGACTTATCTCGCCTAATTCTTATTGACATTCTTCTCCCTCTATTCTCTCTTTACAGTATACTTGGTTTGTATCTCTACTGAATCCTAATCCTAGATACTGAAAATTTTTCACTCTTCCTTACTAGATGCTAATACTGCTACATCATCTGTAAATCTTTTAATAATGTTTATCGCGGTATATAGATTAAAAAGTAGCGGAGACACTGTGCACCCTTGTCTGACTCCCTTGCCAATGTTTATTTCTCTATCATAAATTGGTATGAAAGCAAAATTACAATCGACATTAACTCGAAGCCAGCCCTGGGTTAAAGATGATTCTGACATAAAGTCAAAAGGCACATTGAAGCCTCGGAAAACGAAAAAGTAGCAAAACCCGGATATAATTAAGCATAATTTGCCAGATTACAGATCACCTATGTTATGCGTATACGATATTTGTGTCATAGTAGCCTTGGATCCGTGTGTTTGATTACACGTGTGTGTGTGTGTGTCACAGCTGTCGGTAACTAAGGCAACAACACGGACATCAGTTAACACTCATTGGTCGTACATCTATCATTGTAGACGACATTTCTCTGATAATAATGCTATCGGTTTCACCTGATACTTTATTGTAAATGTACAGTCAAAACTGCTCTTATTATCGTATGGGTCATACGATTTATACCAGCATTCCTTCATCGCAACTAATCATAGGTATAAAATAATTCGAAGTGGTCTGTATTCTGTCGAAACTGCCAGACGCGGATCGCGATTTCGATCTTTTTGGATCTCATCAGCGCGTCGCAGACAGCTCCGACAGAACACAGACCAACTTTTACCTGCTGTCTTAACAGTGCGTTTTAGAAAATACCACAAATGGCGCAGTAAACGCCATCTGTAGCACGATGCCACATTTTAGGATCTCACTGCGCCATTTGTAATATTTTCTAAACATAGGTATCCCCAAATAAAATCTGTGAGATAAATAATACAATTTCAGCGTTAACAGAAGTCCTTCATAGAAACAAAGATCGAAAATATAAATTTTTACAATATATTTTAGACCCACGACAATTCGTTTCGCTAAACAGTAGCTATTTCAAGTCCAGTCCGAACTTGCAGTTTCTGTTCTCTCTTATTAGAGACTTATTAGTCTTATCTCTATTTATTGTCGACCTTGTTAACTTGTGGTTCAACTATTTATTGTACGTTTCATTTATAATAAATGTAAGATCCCTTTCTATAAAATAAGATCATGAAAACTGTTCTTCTGTTCTGGATTTCTTAATTGCAATAAATTGGAAATAAATTCTCATTAATAGTGTAGATAGAAAAAGAACTTTCGGGATAAACAAGCAGAATCTCGAATAGAATGAATAATAAATTGCGGGAACACACTTCACGCTACTTACTCCCCTAGGTATTCGCTTAAATCACGCCGAATTCGAACCCCCGAGGCAATAATACGATCACAAAAGCGCCCCGAAGTTGCACAAAAGCCGCCCCCCCCTTAACCGCCCCGTCTTTCGTAACACCATTCTTGTGCATCTGTACTTCCTGGCATCTCCTCCAACGTCTCCTCGACGTCATCCCTTTACTAACCATCGAAGCAACCAACTAACCAACCAATTCTAAACTGCTCCCATACGTCGACAAATCGTGTAATACGACGATGCCGCTTTATACTTGCTAGGAACGTCGAATACCGGTTATGTGGAGTAGAAACCAGGAAACTCGAGAGGAGTTTAAATACTTGTCGATGTCGCTGTCGTATGGGGGCTCTTGCGCCCAAGCGAACGTCTGCAAATGTCATTTTCCTCAACCACTTGCACCCTTCGAGTTCAATACACCCAATCGATATATTGTCACCTTTACAATTCATTGTGTTAAGGTAAGAACACAGGGTGAAATTATGTACTTATTTATGTACACGCGTGTGAAGTGATGTCTACAGTGCATACTTAACAATTATGTATTTATTTCAATATTCTTTTCGAGTACTTACTGTTGACAGTTGCCGTTGACAGTTGCCGTTGACAGTTGTATGCTGCGCAAGCAACTTCCGTTGCATGTGGCATTACACGTTCAACACGTTAAGGATGTTTGGGAGGTATGTCAAAATGCTACAAGACAAATAAAAATTTGGAAGAACGTTCCTCATTCAATTCTAAAACTCTTGCAAAAATTACAAATCGATTCACTAAACCGTTAAAAAGTTATTGAAATTTTAAAAAATTGTAATTTTACACGTCATTTTATGTAGATTCGTTAACCGAACAGATTAAATTTATTTTTATTAGCAGGAAAAAAGCTACCAAAAAATTCAAACTTTTATAATAAGTGACTTGAACTCTGGAGAATCACTTTAGCGTAAGGTAATTCAAATTCACTAAATGGTTAATGAGGAAAAAATGAAAAATTAGCTGAAAATCTCGTTTTTACTTGATAATATAATGATAATATTTATAATTGTCTGAAATAAATGCAATTTGAAAGTTTTAATTATTATTTAAACATATTAAAAGGTTTTACGCTCATTATTAATGGAGATTGAAACTTAATATTTTTTTGTTTCGAAGTTAAAATCAAGGCATTTTCACTGGCAAAAGTCAGTTAAAAATTTTCCATATTATTCGTTATTTCTTATTTTATTCAAAGTTTTTGGTCAAATTCCAAATTAGTATAGATAGTATTTATTTACCTCATTATATGCTGCAAAACCTAATTAATCACGAATTTCTAATTTTATGTATTCTTGTCTCCGATTGTACCTCCCAAACATCCTTAAAAGGAGTATCTACCTATAACTTCAGAAAACGTGATTAAAACTACAGGATGTGCTTTTTTGACAGTTAATTGATTGATCTGAACTTTTTGACTAATGCAAATTGGTCATTCGAGATGATCCACTTGATACTTTTGCGGAAATTAATAGATGGGCTGTCTCTGAATAGTGTTTCAATCGTTTTTCGATTTCAGCTAGTTTTTCCTTTTTCTCTTTTTGTCAAATTGTACAATAAGTATGCAATGACCGTATCATCTTTAATTTTCATTTCCGTTTCCTTCCGTTAAAAATTTTCTTTCGATATCGTTATTCCGATTATACTCGTTCCTAAATTACCAGGAATGGTCTACGCCATTATCAATCTCGCACTTTAAGTGAATTAATTCTCCGTTCTGAACAGGACCTTTTATATCCAATAAAAGTTTAACAAATTCGCTTGGGCAGCGACTATAACCGGTTTAGAGGGGATTATTTAAAATTAAGTTAACGAAAAAAAAAAAGGAAAAATTAAAGCACGGTCAAGTATTGATCGAAAACCTCTCCGAATGCCATTAGGGACAAAATTGGAAATTAAATTCCTTTGAAATATTTAAAATTCGGATGAAAATTCCCCAAATTATTTTACTTATTATAAAATGAAAGAAATAGCAACGTCTTTCCTTCTTTGAAATGAACTATTTGCACTGATTATTGATGTCTTTTATAACTTATTTTTGAAGTTATATGAGTAGCAGCAAATCATCGATTTATGTAAAACTTCCTAAAGAATGTAGGTAAATAAAAGTGAAACTTACTGTGTAGCGAAAGTATTAAATAATCAGGATATTTCTGATGATATGCGTTTAATTGTAACAATTCCATCCTATCGTGTATGAAGCGGGATGAAATGAAAATGTATTTTCTACAACGGGGAAAACAATATTCTATTGTTGTGTTTGTCTCATACGGACAGTGTGTCTATCTGTGTTGTTGGCTTTAGACTAAATTGGGGAACGCATTGTTCACGTTTAGACTCCGTGACTGATTAAATTTGAGAAAATAGTGAAACGATTTGAACAAAAGTGAACCCGCCTTTGATTAAAATAGAGACCCTTAATGGGTGGCTGGCTTAGACGGAAAACTGATGAGTAACCACCAGGGAGTTACACAAATTATTCATATGTACGTATTACATTGACACACATGCTATTGCCTAATTACAATATAAGTGACCACAATTACCTTTACTGAAAGGGAATAAATGTATACTATCTACGCATAATGTATTCATAACATAAATAATATGCTGTCTTTTGTTCAGAATGAAAAGCGTTTTTCTTTGTTTGGTTGTCGAAAGCTACATCACCATTACCTCTATTTATATATATAGTTCACCTATCAAAACGATAGGTAAAACTCTCCAAACTGAAAAAAAAGGAACAGCGCACAAATGTTTCAGAAGTGCTCCAATACTTTTGGTTTAGTAAAAAAAAAACGAAATAAAAAAGGATTTCGAAAACTATTTCTCCATGTTTTGGCCCGAAGACTCATCGAGTGGATGTCCTCCCAGGCTTATATAATTGGTACGTTCAAAATTAGCACAATCCGCAATAAAATTGTCGCATTTACATTCTTCTTTCAGTTTACTCAAGACAGACGTTACAGGGAATATCGCAAGCAAAGAAAAGAGATGTCAGGTAGGAATTGCAGCGGACACTAATAAAGAAAAAGGAATAACATTATACCAATTGATGTGTAATAGAAAGAGATGCAGGCAAATAGAATTTGTGCTCGTTGTCAGCATCGACTTTAATTCCTCTGGAATTTAGAAAAGCAAAGATGCTTGTTTAAATTCCAGGCAGGCCGACCCTGATCTTTTACGTACCTAAGCAACCTCTAACCGTTGTACTGCTTATTACTATTCGGTTATATCTTTTCACTTTGTATTACTCATGAAGTATTTCCTAACTTAACAAGGGCATGTTCAAAACGTAGCAAATGAGTATAGACCCGAATGGAAACAAGAAAGAAGATACGTCCGATCTCGCAGATAATTTATTGCGATCTTTACCAATTTTGGTCGTCCCAACTCTAGACACGTAAATTTGCATTGTGTTCCTTCGTTTTTTAGGGATTCCAGATGATAAGTACTGCTTCCTTTGTCGTATTGCAAACAATGAATTATAATTCGTAAAATATTTAGTGCACAGTTGGGTTGTCATTCACTACCTACAGTGTAATAATTTAGAGTTAGTAACAGTGTTCAGCAGGGTAGTAGTCTCTGGTAGCACTGCTGTGAAGCTGCTGCTAGTGCTGATGCTGCTGCTTTCCAATTTGCGTCCATCAATCGGGACCAATCTCGGCGAGTGGATTACCGGGAAATGAAATTTACATAGGGTGACTGGGGTTAGGGGGAACGAGGCCGGGCGCATGCGCAATTTAACCCTGTTGCCGACACCGTTGTCGTGTAGGTGTTATTTCTGGCGCGGACGTTTTCCACGCGCTGTCAAGAAAAACAAACGACCAACGTCAGGTACATTGTGTCTTGAAGGATGGTAACGAACGTATTATGGTGAAGTAGTTGCCCGAAGAGATAAAAATGAGAGAGACAGAGAGATAGAGGGGGAGAAGAATTCTTTCGAGTGTAATTGGGAAATTCGCATGACAAAGGAATTTTCTATATGGGTCAACTGAAAAACGTATTTTCATTTTGCGTTCATATTCGTTCTTTTGAACGGTTTCCGTACCAATGCGAGACGTATCTATATATTTTCTACTAGTAATTACTTTGTTTTCGACTGCGGGATATACATATAGGTAATATTTTATATTTCTAATAGAAAAAACTATAGCTATGTCGAAAAGTTTCCCTTCTCGTTAACAAACGTCGTTTTGCATTAAAAAGTAAATTATAGAACAAGACAGAGGTAGGACAGAGCGGAGGGAAATCCTTATTAATCCGGAAAATTATAACTTTCATTCATATTTATAAAATGTATTCCTTTTTATAGTTTTTGTCTAGCTTTACAACATTAGCAACCCTCTAGTAGAAAACGGAACAGACTGAAGATTTTTTTTGATAGAATAAAATTTGCATCAAAAAGTATTCGATGTCTACTTCAAAAACATATAGTTGCTGATTTAAAAGGCACGATATGCCGAAATAATTATCGTGCTACATTAAAATATTTTCTAGTTCAGTTGCTGTATTATTTATATTTCATTATTTGAATAGTACTTACACGTATATCCAGGGAAACATAGACACTTAGAAGTTATCTCAGTCTCTGCAAAACTTACTTCAAAATACTTAACTGGGGCAGCTAATTAAATTAGCAAGTTTGGCGATCCGTATAATTGATCAGATCTAATAGATTAATTATTTATGTTCAGCAAATGTGGTTGTCATGTAACTCGATAAAGGGTGGTGCCGGTAGAGATGAGACGACAAAATTAAATACCACTGCACGTAGCGCATTCAGTTCTATTTGAATTTTAAAAATGATTGAACGGCATATTTGCTTTTTAAAAATCCTGAAATCAAAGAGCTACCAGACGTGAAACATATTACTGATTCATTTACCAGTTTAAATGAGAATTTCCCGTAGGTACAATTTACTACTAATTTTTCCTTTGAATATATTCACCAGTTTTCTTATTTACACTATTAATGCATCACAATATGAAAACTAGTGAAATTCTTTTCACAAAATTAAAAAAAAAAAAGAAAAATTCACGGGGCCAAAATATAGTAGAAACGTAATTTTAAATCACTTGGAAAATTACGTCTGTACCTACATTTGAAAATGTAGAAGCACTTCGTTTGTCAAAATGACTAAATGATTTGTGATAAGTAACATCCAACCATTACGTAAGATGGAGGCAAATTCAAATTTAAACAATGGCATCGTAAAATTAAAACTCTGAAATTTAAAAGGATGTTAAAAAAATACGACCAACTACTTTTAACGTAAACATAACGTATGAGCAAAGGCAGATAGTTGCTCCGTTCAGGCATTAACATTACATAGGAGGTAGGGAAAGCGGTATTTCATAGATCTAGTATATCATAAAATTCTTAATAACTGAGCAAGAATACTAGTTTTCTCACGATATACAGTAGACAATGAATTTTCGCGATTAAGGTGCGATGAAAAAATTGCAATGAAAAATCTTAACGATCGATAGCTCAGTTACGTTTAAGTGCAGCTACTAATTGTAAAATTATGAAACAGGGAGAGAGAAAGTTATATCATCATAATTCTGATTCATTGCCAAGCACTAAAAATTTCAATATATTGCAATGTATACAACATTTTGACAATTTTTTAGCCGGGACCTTTTTGTTCCGAACTAAATTTAAGAATTTTTATTGTTTATGACGGTAGATAGTTTTCTTTAAAAGGAAGAACAACCTACTTAGATCTTTTTAAAGATATGCAACGCCCAAGAGGCAATTTTCAGCATTGATGCAGCCATGTTACCGGAGTGTTGGCGGGGGAGGTTTCGATTCACCGGCGGGATAAATATATTCCAGCTGCGGGCCGACCGGCGATTTCTTGTAGCTTAATTTAAATGCTATCATGCATATTTAGGTGAGTTGCCCAACGGGCTCATGTATATTCAGCGAACGAATCTCACTTTCATCGGGATCCAAATCCACTCTCTCTCACTTCGCCTTCGGCAGGAATATACGCACATATATATATATAAATATATATATGTATGGAGAGACAGGCACGGTGGCGACAGCTACAGTTCGACCCTTTCTTCAGCGACGACGTCGGTCTCCTGCAACAAACCGAAACTTCGCGCAACCCCTACACACATTCATCATATACAGCAACCACAACCCGACGACAGAATTCGAATATTTAACAACGTAATCATCGCTACCAGCGTGGAATTAAATTGACTACGGTTTCGATTTAGATTCAGTTTTTAGGTAATGGGAACATAGTTTTCAAGACGAGTTTAGTTTTTAATTGACTATTTCCAAATAAAAATGTTTTTTAATATGCACTTAATGTTTTAATGAGTGATATTTTGGAGTTGTGCTATCCTGTGGTCGGCAAATCGTGACTGGCGTACCACAAGTGACTGTTTAGGACTTTCAGTGTGGTTCTTCCGCAAATGACCTCTTACAGACGCTAATAATGGTCATGATCATTAAGCGCTTTAAGTATCGCGTCGCTCAATACTAATTGATTGACAACACTTCTAAAGAGAGGAATGCTGTGAATAGAAAAAATATCAGAAGTGAGGAGATTTGTGTAGGAATGGGTATGGATGTCGATGAGGGATATGAGAGGTACAATGATAGAACAATTACTGAGATATGAGGAAGTGGATTGACAAAACTTCTAAAGGGAAGGGAAGCTGTGGATAGAAATGCTTAGGAATGAGGAGATATGTATACGAACGGTAAGAAACAAGAGGCGCTATGGATGTCAATGAGGAACATGAGAGGAACGATGATACGACACTTACTGAGATATAAGGAACTGGATTGACACAACCTTTAAAGGGAAGGGAAGCTGTGGATAGAAATGCTTAGGAATGAGGAAATATGTATACCAACGGGAAGAAGAACAAGAGGCGCTATGGATGTCAATGAGGAACATGAGAGGAATGATGATACGACACTTACTGAGATATGAGGAACTGGATTGATAGAGTGGGCAGCGGTGGATAGAAATACCTGGGAATGAGGAGATAGGTGTAGAAGGACAATGGGCGCAATGGATGTCAATGAGAAACATGAGAGGTATAATAGGACACTTCCTGAGATCTGAGGAACTGGATTGACATTATCGTAACTGCAGAAACCCAGTTCGTATGAAGCAATTGTCTAAATGAATCTTGATAAAGTAAAGTATTATTAAGGGTTAAAATTAGGGTCACCACTGAAAAACGTTTGGCAGAAAAAAATCCATAAACTAGTATTAGAAGAAAGAACTGTACAAAAGTAGATTTTGTTTCAATAATTTCTTCAATAATCTTTATTGCATATTACCTTTTTGTATAACTATAAAGGATTTTATTCTCCTTTCTGTGTCCTCTTTATTTTTTGAACAAATAGAAAAGGAAAATTGTATCCAGTATCCAGACCGATCTTGTCCGTAAAATCTATTTAGCCCGGGTCCTCTCTAGGTACAATCTTTCCAAACTGAAGCCTTGTTAAGTGGACCGTTAAGTGCTTTGTCGTACGGATAGCATACTAATTAGCTTGTGACAGTAAAAAGTACGGCCGCCTCCCTTCTCATAATAAAAACAGCCCTTCACAATAAAGAACTCTCTAATTTCTACTCATCTCTTATATATACTCACGAACTCTTCGCAAGCTAGTGTCATTAAAGAGAAACTCGTTTACAGTCTGTGTGTATACTAATAATACATACAAAGTTATTGTCTCTTGCACGCTTACGAAGGAAATGCGGCATAGAGAGAGAAGGATCAATTTCTGGGAACAATTTTTCTCTTTATTCTTAAAATCATTACAAACGAATTACAATTTTATCTTCTCTATACCTTCAAAAACTTTCATAAATAATTTATATGCTAAGGGTTGTATTTTAGGACTACAGGAATAATGGATTTTACATTTATCTATTGTTATTGCGTAGGTAGACATCTTTACGATTTTACCGAATCTTGTGCAGATGACCGAATACAATTCAATAAACCAAACTATGGAAGTAGTAAATTTAGGTTAAAAAAAGTTTCTAATGTTTCATTTCTACTAGCTACTAATGATAGCAATTAAGTTTTACTGCGAAAGCCGGAGGATATGGCGGAAGGTTCACTTTAGCCGACTTTTAGGACTGGGTAAGTAGTAATTTGCGAGAGGAAGGTGAAATGGACCAATTGAAAATTGAAAATAAGTAAAAAATCAAACTGACGTCCTCCAGAATTCTAAGCTATGATCTACACTAGAGATGGGACGGGCACACGCTCTGGATCCGAGAACTTTTGTAATAACCGGACAGAGTAATGGTTTCGAATAATTTAACCAGAGCAACAAAAAGGCAGTACTACTTGTTCGGTACCAAAGACCTTTTTTATTGTGTAGTTAATTGTATATATAGTATAAATGTTATTTCTTTCTAGTTTGTAATATTTGGGTATCTGTTAGTACGTAAACTTTAATTTGACCTGGTCCGGCATTATCATACCCTACCATAAAGTTTGGTAAAGGCATTCTTTTGTGATATGTCACGTAGGGTCAATACTGAAATGTCCAAATTGGTTGTTATTGGAAATATGCTGTACATTTTATTAGTATATCTGCTTGAACCCTTGAACCATTTACTTTGTATTGTATCTGCCCTTCAGGCTAAAAACAAGTTTGATAGAATTTTCAACATAAATGTACATTTTGGGCAGTCAATATCACCGAGCGGCATGGCCTAGAGGTCTAGACCATTGCTTAGCATTCGGGAGGACGCCGGTTCGATTCCGGGTCCGTCTGCCTTGGTCCAAGTTTTTCTGTGGTTTCCTTGGATCACTTAGGCAAATGCTGAGGCAGTTATATTCCACAGATAATCTTTCATTCTCTTCTGTCTTCATTTCGTCCGTCTCAACTTTCTCACCCGAACCACCACCCACCCATTCCCACGATTCCTGAAAGCAGGCTGAAGAGGGCCTTCCGCCCTACCTTCCGGCATAGTCCGGAGGGACTGCCCGCCCACTAGCATTACTAGCTGGTGGGAATGAAACACCCAAGTTTTTTTTTTTTTTTTTGCAGTCAATATCTCAGTTCTCTTATAGACTCGCTGGATAGATATCCATTTCATAATCGCAATAAAAGAGTTTCATATAAACTCGCTGGATAAGCATTATCCTTTCAATTTTTAGTATAAGAATAGTGTAAATAATAATGAAAGGTAAAGAAGTACACGAGTTCTTATTGGTCCTTCGAATAATAAAATATTAAATGTGGTACATCAGTACAACCGTTCGAGATAAGTGATAAACCACTACGACGGTAAAAACACTACTAATTAGGAAAACGAAACTGTACATTTTTCATTAACAAGAATTCTAGAAAAAAGTTTGATATCAAAGTTTGTATTCTGATGAGACCAAACAGGCGAGAATGTCAGTTTCAAGATACCAGGGGGTTGAAAACCAAGCATGTATTTAAATCACTATAAAAGAAGTTGCAGTTTATATTAGGGTTTTCCGATTTTCTCGACGGTTTTAACGAGACAAAATGTCTCCTAAGCACTCTCATTCGCGGTTCTGCATTAAAGCAGTCCTTGCTGAAACAAGGTTTTGAAGTACCCATCAACACTCGACTTTTTCATCTAGCCCTGGGGCTTCATGCAAAGCTAAATCAATATTAAAAGGCAGGAGAGCGAGAGTAAGCGTTCAAAATTGAATCAACTGTCATAAAACGGGGACGATGCAAATGAAATCGTCGATTTTCAGAAGAGAGAGAATTTTAATCGGACGAACCATGGAACTATAATGGAAGACTAATTGTATTTTTTATGCAGCCAGCTCAGTCCCCTTCACATCCGACATCAATCACTCCACACACCATCACTAGAAGGCTAGCAAGAAATATTTACTCAGAAACAAAATGAAATAATGCCGTCATCATCGCTATAAACACTGGTTGGACACGCGCTTCCGCTCTTTCCTCCCATGAGTCAATTTTCGCATTTTCTTAAACTAAGAACATTCCAACAGCAATCTAAATGCAATTGTACTTAATCTGGATGTTAGAAGGACAGTTAAACCTAACACCAGTTCATTAAAAGAGATGTTATTACATCGTACCATAACTGATACGAATTAGCGAATCCAAATGGATGGTATTGTGTCCTTGAAAGGAAGTTTGTAAGACAGAACGCAATTGTAACTTTTTAAATATTTATAGTAGAATGCAGATTCGGGCTATAGGGCCGTGGTCTAAGTGAACGATTCCGTCCAGACGTTTCGTCAGCTACTGCGGCTGACATCTTCAGTGGTAGTGCTGCGTTGACAACGTGAACGTAGATTGTATCTCGATGTCTCGACAGCGACTGGGTCATCGATACATCGAGATACAATCTACGTTCACGTTGTCAACGCAGCACTACCACTGAAGATGTCAGCCGCAGTAGCTGACGAAACGTCTGGACGGAATCGTTCACTTAGACCACGGCCCTACAGCCCGAATCTGCATTCTACTATGGATTCCGGCCGTGAAAGCCTTTGTTCTTATATTTTTAAATATTTTTTTGAGTTCATTTAACATTTTCGAAGGTCATTAAAATCACGATATTTAGACATATTCTGTTACCAGATCGACCGCAAAAAGAAGCTGAAAATTATGTATAATTATACTGTACACCAAGTACCAAAAATAATTCAATTCTATCGTATCATCTTCATTATGTACGAAATAGGAAATTGTAGGAATAATAACTAAGGAAACGAATTGTAAAAAGAAATTTCGTTATTCATTGTCGGAAAAACAAATATGGAATGAGTCGGTAAACACTTGACGTATTCGGAGAATTCTCCGAAAATATCTCAACAATCTTAGCCTTATCCACTTTCCACCGTAGAAGTATTTCTAAAACGATTATGAAATTCTATCAAAGAAAATGTAGAATCTGCTTATGCCTGGCTACGAACGAGTCTCTTGCATAACAATGGAACCGTTTTCCATTTTTCGTCGCAACGACTGACCGCTATGCGAGCTTAAAGTGTATTTTATTGAACTAAATCACGTCGTTACTATAAAACCAATCTTCTAACCGTAAAGGGCCAGACAAACTGCTTATCTTAACCCCTCTTTTGAAGTGTTTTCTTTTGAAGGTTTTGTAAAATTACGAAAACTAAGCTTCTCAAAGGACCGAACGTCGTAACCTGCGCTTAAAAAAATATATTTTCCAGTTGCAGGGAATTTGTCACTATCTCCAATTTGCTTTAAACCTCTACAACTCATCGTATGAAAGTGAAATTAAGAGAATGTTTTTGTCAATAACTTATCACAAAATCTACTGGTAAAGAGTAACAGAGGTAGAAATAACCAGAGTGAAAATTGAAAATTATCTTATCAATACATACAGCTGCCTGAAGGCAATACTACACATGAAAATGTGTTGATTTAGGAGCCGATCATAATAATACGACACGCTGCGATGGGAAGGGGATCTCGAGGTAGCGAGAGGAAATGTGACAATGAGGGGAAGATGTCCATAAAATGTATATGTGAATATAGTAACAAACAGATTCCTTCAGGGCTTCATGTGAGTTTTTGTTATGATCTATGGCGAAAGGAATATTAGAAAGAAATGTTAACCTGTCCTGGAAAGTTTAATTTGGAATTGGGTTCATTACAGAACAGAGCAGAACAAAAGAGGTGATATACTTTACAAGTCTCTTTTAATTATGTACAAGTCGATATTTGCAGACGAGACGAACACTTTTACAAAATCAGGAAGAACTCGTGCTTCTGATTCCTAACAATTGTCTCTTTTACAGACAAATTAATACTCTAAAGAAAATTTTCCCATTTTGCAAGTTTGAGAGGACGTTACGTTCCCAGAACGTCGGAGTAGTCGTCTTAATTTTAATAGGAACTTTCGAGTTTCCTCTCTCGAGCCGAGGAATCCGAACAAAAACAAGCCGAGCAGAGCGGTGTGGTATTGTGAATTGAATATGAGAAGAAAGCACCGACAAACTAAGTTGTCGTAATTCTGCGCCATGTAACCAGAGTATTTAACAATAAATTAGTCCATAAATTTATGCCCAAGAGGAGCGTAACAGTGTGTTCGTTTCTCACCAGGTGTCATTTTCCGACAGGCGGATTTTCAGGGTCACCATCGCTTGCTTCGAATACAAAAGACAACGTAATTGACAATTACGTAAACGAATGGCGGCTTGGCGTATGTCGAGCTACGCGTGTGTAACATAAAGCCGAAACAAAATAAAACAAAGAAAATCGCTACCGCCTACTGGATATTACGTGTTTTCTTATTTATGTGGTGAAATCAAACGGGAAAATACAAATCAAGTAGTTCATTATTTAACAAATAGTGTCGTGTTCAGTACACGCAAATAATATCGCGTTCTCAATGGAAAACGTTCTAAAAACCTCGTTTCAAGTATCGATACTTCATTTACTTTCTGTAGCGATGTGCCCCTTCCAATGTCTTGGATGCGCGCTGGAAAAATCGTAGGTAGGGAGAAAAAAGCTCATTATACTCTCGACTCTTGTTCATTAAACATACTTTTTCATACAGTACCTGCCAAAAGGTTTGTTCAATTATGAATAGTAGTGCGAGTCGAAAACAAGCGTTGAAGCCTTTAATATGTCTTCAAATATAAATAAACATCTCGTTGATATTTTCCGTAGTAAATAGTACCAATAACAGCACATTTGAGCAATGAAATTGTAGTGGATAAAATGGTCAATTTTTCTGTGCCGTTCTGTACGGATTATACGCTCTTCACCGGTTAAGAGTTTGACCGAGAGTTGTCTCCTTCCTTTTCTGGCCTAGTGCTGTTCTTATCTACTTTGCGCCGGTCAAACTGAAGGTCACATCGTTACAGAAACTAAACGAAGTATAACTACCTACTCAGTAACCCCTGAGACTTACAAAATTTTAATTAAGGAAGGTTGTGTAGTTTCGGTCAGTTGTTTTAAGACTCTTGACTTTATAAAATACGGGACAGAAATTTTTACAAAACATACTAATAACTAATACATGAATAATTGAATTAGTAGATATAAATCGTAACATCCTAACATTTACAGTGCAATGTCGAACAAAAGTCACATTTTTAAAACAGATTAAAAACAGATACGATTGCCTTTGTTAAAGTTTAAACCTGAAATCAGTAATTGGATATTATGTGACGTTAACTGATGTCAAAAGTCATCACTACAGTAATTAACAGAATTATGTGTCCTGTTTATATATCCTGTAATTCTACTCTCTGGATTGCATTAACAATGTTTGCTTAAAAACAACAGTTACAATTTAATTAACATTTTACTGTATGCTGTTATTTTGTAATGAATTAATTTCAGCTTTTCACGCATTTAATTAGTTAATTAGATTATATATGTGTATATAATATGTGAAATCTCTTGGCATAACAACAAAAATGCAGGTCACGTTTCATTCTAGAAGAGGCTTCACATAATACGAAGATGTGGGTACGTACATGGGAATGAAAAAACCTAGTATTCCAGAACAAAATACCGTAAAGTAATTACAAAATTCTTGTATGACACAAACAGCAAAAGGGTTCTGTTTTTTTATTACTTTTGGTCTGGTTATCTATTAGTGCTGGCTTTAAATCGAATAGTAATAAAGTCATTCGAGGTTATTTCTCTAAATTAGTGATGTAGAAATAAAAATTAGAACAACGATGACAAGATCGACCTTGTTGAACTCCAAAAATGTTTACGCCGAACGGAGATTCGTTTGAAAGTAATTCCACATGGTAAAATGTTATATATATATATACCATCCACAATGATATCGGGGGCTGAAACATGGTCACTCAAATTGAAACCAATGAATCATACAGAAGCGTTCGAAATCTGTACCATTCGTAAGCTACTGCATGTCTCATGGACTAACCATGAGGAGGAAGTGTTGAAAAGTGAAATGAACTGAACGTGAATTGTTACAAACTATAAAACAACGAAAAGTTTACTATTATGAGGAGACGAATATGAAGTGTTAAGATTAATTTTGATGGAGAAGATAGAGTGAAGAAGACTCCCAGGGAGAAAACGATATTCATGTGTGCAAAATATAAGAGTATGGTGCGTAATTCGAAATGCGGGAGAAATTTTGACCCTTGCTAGAAAAGGATAACTACTAATAAACACACGCTGGTAGCGTATGACATATGAAGAAGAAGAAGATTTCAACTGTTTTCTAACTTTTTACTTTTGTTATCTGTGACGTATTATTGTCCCAACATTCTGCCTAATCGTAACTAATCTAGAGGAACCATAGAAAAACTTGCACCAGGATAGACGGATCCGGAGGAATCGAACCGATGACCTTTCGAATGCTAGGCAATGGTCTAACCTGGTCTGTAGTGCATTGCCGCTGGGTTACTATTTTCTGAAAATGCTCTTCAAAAAGATAAATGGATCATGCTTTCAGCCGAGATATCAAAAAAATATTTGTGATGTTAGTAGAAAGTGGGTTTGAAGCCATTGGAGACGAGCAGTCAGTCAGTATACGCATTTCGACCAGAGAAAAAGAAGGAGTCAAATTAACTCACTTTTTATTCAAGTGTACGCATACAGACGACGAATGAAAAGAAAGAATACGGAATGGAATAAAGAGTCGAAGCTAAGCGAACCTGAGCGTTGTCTATTACGGTCCTAATGAAGATTGGTGACGAGACCGGGAAGTCAAAAGCGAGGGAGATAACATCAAAAAGTTTGAGTGAGTTTCTATGTTGTTTTTAATGAAATTCAGAGCGTTGTTTTATTTAAATGTGACAGGAGTGATCGGATCAGCCGAAATTTTCGGGACAATGTCGGGACGAGCCTACAAACAGTGAAACTAATTTTTAATTTAATTTCCCTAATGCCGCCGATGCTGCTTCTCCTACTTCCATTTTTACGATGGACTTAATTTGAAACCGCCACTTCAGTGTGCGCGAGAGTTGACCCCGGGAATAACGAGGGTTGGGAAAAATCGAAACTTCCCCTAATGCAATAACCTTTTCACAGTTTAATACTTCCCAAATTTTTTATTTAAACTGTATAATGACTGCAATTAATTTTAAAGACAGCCCAACAAACGATTAGTACGCTTAGATTTACAGATGATTCAGCGGTATTAGTATCTAACAAGGAGGAATTAGATTTAGTCTTAAATAAACTGGAAGCCGTATTGACAAAACAGTATTGTATATGAAAAAATAAAAGTAAAACAAATATACTGGTATGTAAGGGAAGAAAAAGCGAATATAAAGTGAGAAAACGAATCGAGGAGGCAGATAACTTAGGATGGAAGGAGCAGTAGAGATATAAAACAGAGGATAGCGCAAGGTAGAGCCGTCTTCAACAAAAAGAAGTCATTTCTGTACTCGCTAGCGGTTAATTTAGAAAATCGAAAATTATTGTTAAAGATGTCCGGAGCGCGGCGCTGTACAAGTGTGAAACTTGGACGGTGAGTGCAATGGAAAAAAAAAGGTTAGAAGCGAAATGTGGTGTTACAGGTATTAGAAAGAATAGGAGAACTGTATGGAAATCAATAACAAATAGGTTGATAGGACTCCTTCTGAGCATGAAGGGTTAGTCAGAGACATTTAAGAAGCAGAAACAGGAGTTAAGAGGAGTGGATATGCATCTAGATTAGATTAGTGTTCACAAATAGTTAAGGATGTGGGGTGTTCTAGTTTTATGAAAATGCAAAGATTAGCTCAGGACAGTGTTGCCAATTCGAGGGATTTATCCCGATTTGAGGGATTTTTGACGTTCACGAGGGATTTTTGCGGGATTTTTTGTCATTTGCCATTTTCTGGTTGATTTTGTTGACCTGATATTATATTATGAAGGCGCTCATTTTTCTAATTGTAAAAGTAAAATTTTGTCAGCTATAATCGTATAATGCTGTACGATGAAACGGTTGATATACGACGGCGACGTGCGTTCAAGCCTACTGGTGCAGCCTGCAGGTACCTGCTCAAGTCCCTACGATAAATTGTCTTGAACTTTTTTGAATTGTATATTGTTTTCGTATCATTGTATGGTCTTCAGCAAACATCTTGAAAGTGACCAGTCAACAGATCAGAAACAGATGTTAAAACTAATAAAAATAAATGTTTGAATTGGTGTATTGTTCC
>NW_020439068.1:256830-290978 GCF_000699045.2 Agrilus planipennis | reverse complement strand
CGTGCTGTCAAACCTACACTAGCAAGGAGATCGGGCTGAAACTATAGCTACAAGCTATCCAAGGATGGTACTATAGAATGTCACCTCAAGGTAGGCCTAGTGGCGTCATCTCTTGGTTAGGCCGGAAACTTATCAATCCACCCTCGTATATAGCAGGAGCATACATGTACGTATTTGTATGTAGGTACAGCGGTGTTCATATAGTTGGTGGAAATAGCATTTCAATAAACCCAAATGCACACCCCCGTGCGCACCCCTAGCGGCATTTTTATGTAGCATTTCATGTCCTGTATCCCTTGTATCATAAAGTGAAATATGCGCCGCTTAATTGTTCTGACAAGCACTGAAATGAAACTATTAAGCGACGAATATCAAATTAAATAACTTTCCCCCATTTCCATTGAAACCGAACTAATAATGTTACTACTTTGATGTGCTTATGCAGCTAAATATTCCAACGAATTCGTATCACTTGTGCACTAATTGAAACCCTGTAACGCCAGTAAGAAAAAAGTCGATGACAGATACTATTTTACCTCCAACACAGTGCAGTTATAATAATTATAAAACAAACAAACAGCGGTCGTTACACGTTTATTGTTTTTAAAGAAGGCCGGGAAAAAACATTAGAATTAATTACGTTAATTTGTTATTTAGACGCAGGTATGTAGCTGCTATAGTATGTACGTAATGGAACTAAAGTAAATGTCGACTTGCTAGACCCTTTATTATTATAAAATTCAATATAGAATTCGGAGTTTAAAAAATATGTAGTTACAAAACATTTTTGAAAAATGGTGACTTACCAACGACTGTAGTTTAATCGTAGGTGTATATGGAACTTGTTTCGAAACACTTACCTGAAACAGAAAAGAAAATGATTGTAAAACAGAAATACTTAAGAAAATAAGTAACAGTTAACAGTACATGTCAATTTAAAACATGGGTGGATGAAGGTGTCTCTGACCACTCTTCTGTTTATTGATTCAGAATTAAATTTATAATCATATCAAATTGTTGTTTACAAAAAAAGTGTAGACGGTGTGAAAGAAAAATAAAATGAGAAAAGATTGGTGAAGACGTATGCCTGGAGTACGGCTCTGTACGAGAGCGAAACACAGATGGTGGACAAGGCGGAAAAGAAAATGTTTGAAGCGTTCGAAATGTGGTGTTACATGCGAATGATGAGGGTACCGTGGATAGAGAAGGTTAGAAATGGGGAGGTTTTAGAAAGGGTAGGAGAGAATGATGATGGTGCTACCTCCTAATAATAAAACAATTTTTTTTCTTTTATTCAACACAATTTTATCGCATACAGTGTTGAAATGTTTGAACTAGGTGCCGTTCCTTTTTAATTGTTTTGCGACTAATCTCAAAAAGGGACAAAGTGTGCAAAGCACTCTGGGATTGTGTTACGGAACATGAATAAAATTACAAAGTTGCAGGAAGCGGAGTGGTTTTAGAGAGCACGCGATATTTGAGTAAAGTTGGTCTTAACGCAAATGAATACGCATTAAATCTCTTCAGTGCGATTTTCCACTGGAGTTTTCCTAATGAATTAGTTATGCCACACCGTTTTTAAAAGCTCGAACTAACCAGGGCACCTGTTGAGCTGGAAAGAAATTCACTTAACCACAGTCGCAAGCGGCCTTTTAATTCTCCACTTCAAAACTAAATTTAAACATTTTCAAACGTAAAATTTTTCTAAAAGCATCATTCAAACAACGACAAAACAACTCCATAAACAGATATTAATCAGAGAAATCTTATCCGACCATAGAGTGGTATTTGGTGCATCAAACATCGAACACGCCAATCATAGAAATACTATCCCATCGTAATGAATGACGCCTTAAAAAAACATGAAAATAGATAAGCATATTGAAAACAAAAAAATAATTTAATTTGATGTTTGAAAAAACCAGGTACATAACAACGTATTTAAATGTCAAACTCCAATTAGATTCCAATCTCTTCCTACCACCAGTTTTTGCAAATCTTTCTTGATGTCAATATGAATATATCTACAGATGTGCTTAAGGGCAAGACAGAAGAGGCGATTTTCAGTCATACTTCTTAAATATGAGTTATGATGAGAATAACCTCTCAGCAGCTGCTTTTGTCACTGGAAACGTTGCAAGGACTAGAGCAAATTCGCGGATAATCCGAAATACAATTTTAAATTCATTAGAAAAAGACTAAATGTTTTGAGTGAAAAGTCAATGTGGGAGGCAACTGCCTCCTTTGCCCCCTCCCTTGGATCTGTGCCTGGGAATATACATCCTCTCTATTTGCCTAAATCATCCAAAGACAACCATAAAAGGATGGATTAAGGCAGATGGACCCGGAAAGATCAATTGACATGAAATTTCGACAGATAATAGGAAAAAGCTCAAAGATCAACAGTTATATAGTGCCGATGAGCGCACTTACCCTGGGGATGGATGTCACCCCTTCCAGGATTATGAAGATTGGAAAAACTTTGGCGGTTGTTGTAGAACAAACAGAATAGCTCAAAACCCCAACGCCAAAACTCGACACTGTAGTTGTCCGAAGCACTTTTCGGTAACAAAGTTACCTTCTTCAGGGACTGAAGTAAACCAGTTTACAGTGTCTTGTTTTGGCGTTGGGGTTTTGAGCTATTCTGTTTGTTCCTTGCAGGATGTAAAAATTGGGACCCTCTGCGTTATAGGTACCATCAGTTTCTTAAAGATAAGCTGTTCGTACAAGATTAACTTAATGTTTGATAAAGTTATGAAATTGTTTCAAATTATGTTCCTATAGATTTGTGTGTATGTGTGTGTGTGTGTGTGGATTCGACATGTACATATAAATGTACAACATTCATATCTAGTAAGTTTCTTTGTTGCGCGAACCTACTTGAGAACCAGCGACTGATTTGCTTTCGAGGTTTATTAAATCGAACGCCATGGTAACAGAATCACTTGCTGTGTAATATAAGGAAAGTTTCTTGATGTGGCGTAACGGCGTGTTTCCACTAGAGCAGTTCCATTTGCGATATTGCTTTTATTGCAATATTTTGATATCCACCTATCCGCCTACCTTCGTTCGTACCTGAGGACTTGTCTCTATACAAAACGCAACAAACAACTGGAAATAACCAACAACGAAAATTATTCATTTACCGCTAGTCACATAGCCTTTTACAATTAATGAAAATCGGTAACAGTATGGAACTAAAAGTAAAACAAAAATACTGTTATGCAAGGGAAGAAGAAGTTAGGAAAGAGCGAATATAAAGATAGGAGACGAAAAATTAGAAGTGGCTGATTTTAGGTCTCTAGGAAGTCAAATAAGTCGAGTTGCCTTTAATAAAGTCACTTCTATGCTCGCGAACGGTTAATTTAGAAATTCGAAATAGGTTGTTAAAGGTGTAGATTTGGAGCACGGCCCTGTACGTGTGCGAAACATGGACAGTGGGCGCGGTGGAAAAGAAAAGTTAGAAGCGTTCGAAATGTGGTGTTATAGGCGGATGATGAGGATATCGTGGGTAGAAAAGGTTAGAAATGAAGAGGTATTGGAAAGAATAGGAGAACAGAGGACTCTATGGAAGTCAATAAAAAATAGGCGAGATAGGTTGGTAGGACACCTCAGGCATAAAGGTCTAGTCAGAGACATATTAGAGGCAGAAACAGGAGTTAGAAGGGGTAGAGGTAGACCTAGGTTAGATTGCTGTTCGCAAATAGTTAAGGATGTGGTGTTTTCTATTTTTAGGGAAATGCGAAGTTTAGCTCAGAATAGGAAAGAGTGGAGATACGTGTCCAACCAGTCTTAGGACTGACGACCTTATGATGATGATGATGATCATCATTTTGATAACTAACTACATAAAATGCCTGACGAAGTTACACTAAAGTAGAATGTTGCAGAATTGATAAATTGACATTTTGTAATTTATATATCCTTCTTTTGTCGTACGGTTTCTCATTCTATATTTTTTGTGCCGAATGCGTAAGGATGGTATACGAGTTAAAATCGTGCAATCATTTTTCTTTATTATCCTGCACAGGATATGCGTTTAGTGGCGTGAAATCCCACTTCGGTCCTACCCCTAATACGACACTCTGTCTTCATAATACGCGATGACAGTTTGTTTTCTCCTTTGTTCCCCACGAATCCTTCGGATGCGTGTGCGCCTATGGAGGTTTTATATGTGTACTAACCCTGACGATGAGCATTGTTCCGAGTGGACAGAACACGTGGACGCGACCTTAAATAAACATACACCTACGTGTAGTATTATTGTACACACAACACACGTATTTACATGTTTATTTATACGTATAAAAGGGATACACCGATATGATCCCAGGAGAGAGGGAGAGAGAGCCCTAGTGCAGTGGCAGAAGAGACTCGATTCGATTACCTGGTGTTTGTTGGCAACATTTGACACGCACGACCTCTCCTCTCACGTTGGGGATTTATACTTGTGAAAAGCAACAAGATGCTAAGGGATAAGGGAATAAATAACGTTGTTCAAGAATAAATTGCAAAACTAAATCTAAACTTATCGGCGCTGATGATTGTTTTTTATTTGATATATGAGAAGTGAATAGATCTAATACGATATTACGAGGAGCTAGTCTGTGAGTTTGGATACAAGAAGTAATCACCAAAACTACTCATGACATATACATGGATACTTCCTACTCACGGATAACATCTGCAGACACTACAGAGTGCATCTCGTGATAGCACCATAACGTATGTACCTAGGCACAAAAATTACCCCAGTTAACGAGACATCAAAGATTAAGAAGAGTTGCTACGTTATATTATTGGCTTTCGACGAAACGCACATACCTATTCATGACCTTCGCATCGGCTGATACGTAGACAAGTCCATCGTACGAAATATTAGTAATAACCTGCATTCGTTAGCATTCGATTGGCAAACTGTTGCCTCAAACGTACAAAAACAAGTTGAGCGTGGAAATATCAAGCAAAAATCAATGTATTCACATGCAGAATATGTGGACACGAATACGCGTCATAGTCATAATCGCCGGAGTAGATGGGGCATTTAGTAAGGTCACTACCCTCACGTTTATGTACATCACTTAGTGGTGTCAGATGGCTCATTCTACTTCGTTTTCATGTACCTTCTTTTGCCTAATTGAATTTTCTCGGAATACTGATCAAGCATAATCATTAGGCCCAAATGTTGCAACAGAAGAAAGAATTGATAGAACTAAAATTGAGAGCTGTATGTTACATGGAATGCTTCTTACTTCCAAAAGACAAAATATGTGGACCTACATCAAGTCTTCAAAACTTTAGACAGAGGTTCGCCATCTAGTTTCGTAATTCGTTCTCTAAGTTTTACGTTCAATTTCCCAATAGCGAGCCGTGAGTAGTACACAAACTTCCATTTTATTATTTGTTCGTTAGGTACAAAAGACACAATTTCGTTAGCAATGTTTGTTGGAAACGGAGGCGTACTACTCATATACATTTACATATGTATGTATGTACGTTTATATTCCTCAATGACCAAAAATGTCCTTGTGGCGGTGTTTTTTTCCTTTTTTCCCACCTCTCTTTGTAGAATCAGTGCTCCTTCCCCGTCCTTTGCATCTCTCCCTAACTACATCTATGAAACGTAATACGTAACGTTTCAGCCCAGCCGTAGTAGTGCTGGTGCTGGTGCTGGTGCTGATTGGCAGTTATCCGACGAGAGAAACTTTTTCGTCGGATGCATCTCGGGGAAACAATCGCAGAAAACAACCGAAAAGGGCAAACGAGCAAGTTTGTTCGACGACTCCGCCATCGTTGCTGCGTCGTCGTCGTCGACATGACATCGGTACTTCGACGGCAGCGTCGTCGTTGGCGGTGGAGGTTGCCGTTCCCCAGTTCGTTCGTTCCGAACGGAAACTCCTCGAGCGGGTCTCGTTATAAAGAACAAACAAGGCCGTTATAATTTCGCTGACGTGTGTACCCAAGGATCGATCCACATCATATTCACAGGCTATTTGCCCTCCCTTAATAAATACTTTCACGTTACGTTGCTGCCAGGCAAGTCCAAGTGTGTTTACAGGACAATTCAATCAACAATAGCATTAAGTTCCGGAGGACAGAAGTACTTCGTTCGTCCTCTGCGCGTTGTTCCCCCAAAATCCATCCACAAACTTTCGAAGTAACGTTTGCTATAGTGACAGGTATACAAAACGAATTGTCAGCATAACACTCTATCGATGCGCTATTCTTTTAAAATAACGAACGGTGAAAACAATCGATTAAAGGTTCAATGAGTTGAGTGTATGTGGGGATTAATAAAATAGTTCGATGTCTTCAGGTTACAATAAAATTACATATGCTACTGGTAACAAATAACAGCACATTATCTTTTTAGTTTTGGCCAAAACAGCATATTGGATGGATGTAGTATTATTTCAAACCCACCAGGTTAAAACATCATCATCATAGGGTCGTCAATCTTAAGTCTTGGACACGTACCTCCACTCTTCCATCCTGAGCCATTTTGTATTTCCTTAACACTAGAACATTCTGCCTCCTTAACAATTTGTTACCAGTAATCTAATCTAGGTCTCTTCCTCTACTCCTCTTAACTCCTGCTTGTGCTTCTAATACGTTTCTAACTAGTCCTTGATGGCTGAGAAAGTGTGTTGGCAATCTATCTCTTCTATTTCTTATTGATTTCCACAGCGACTTATTCTTTCTGATACCTCCTCATTTCTAATCTTCTCTATCCACAGTAATCCTCATCATTCGAGCGCTTCTAACCTTTACTTTTTCCGCCGCGCCCATCGTCCACGTTTCGCACCCTTGCTCAGCCTTGCTCCAGACATACATCTTTAAGAATCTTTTTCGAATTTCTAAATAACCGTTCGCGAACTTTGAAGTGACTTCTTTTTATTAAAGGCGACTCAACCATGAGCTATACTTTGTTTTATACTGAATTTATCTGATTTCCTAGATACCGAAAGTCAGCGACTTTAAATAAAATAATATCAATACATTTGGTTCAGACTCACCGTTTAATGTCAAAAAGGGCTCGACAATTGTTTCGCCCAAAGGACCTTATGAGTAAATTTCACTTATTTCCACGAAGTGAATTAAACACGAAATAGCTTTCAAGTTTGGAACGGTTTTCCAGAGCGGGATATTGAGTAGAAATTAAATTGCACGTCGAAAGTCAGTCTATAATTTTTCAGGTGTACAAGGACAGACAGAAATTTTTGATTTTCTTAGCGGAACGTGTCGGGTCATTATTTATATTCGCTCCCTACGGAATTTCGAATTTTCCTTTAGTACGCACTTCTAAGTCACGACGTCAAGCTGCGAAGCCGTAACAAGGTAGTTTCCATTCTCTTCGCGCTTCCAGCAACCTTTCCTAATCCGTCGGTCCTTCCGGAATTGTCAATAGAATTTTATGACGCCGCGCCACCACCGCCACGTTCCGAAACCGTAAAACCACCAAGTGCTCCTGTCACTATGTGTGTGGTTTTTGTAACTGTGTGTGAGAGCGCGAGCCAGTGAAAGAGCTTCGCTTTCCAGAGTGAGTGCCTGCCAGAAACAAAATTCGAAATAAGCATAAGAAATCAGCCGAAAACTCGATATTATTATAAACGAAATAAAACCAGAAAATGCTTGTTATAGACGAGTACGATGTCATTTTGTTAACAATATTTCTATACGACACAAGAAAAGTATTAATTCAATTTCACAACATAAAGGAGCAGTTTTACGGTTGAGATAATCGAGAAGAAATAAGTTATATAGTTTTTAAACTGAAACGAAACTATTCATATCTATATGCTTCATTCCCATATACTTAAAAAATCCTAGAATGATTCCCGAAAAATCGACCAGACCATTTACTGACCGACATCATGATCAGCTGTTACTGCATTCATAAAGGTAGGACTGGGGAAGAACCCATCGGCATGACTCAGAGGTTTAGACCATTGCTTAATATTCAAGAATAAAAGTCAAATCGTTTACAATAACGTGAATACTTATTAAGATGAAACTGAAAATCATTATTATGGCAAAAAAATTTTGTATTAATATTTCTTTTGATATGCCTACAGATAAAAGAGTAGAGGTAAAACGCGAAAATGAACAGTAACAATTCAAGTTGCATTCTTATCTGTACCTCACTCACAAAGTAAGTCCGTTTAGGTGAACTGACTGAAAAAAGTTTCCAATTTAATTTCGTTGAATGGGACCAAGAAGGCACAATACAAACAGCAAGAATGACCAGAAGTCGTAATAAAGGAGCTTTTAGCCATTTTTTACGTCGTCGGGCGCTCGCCCTACTCTACCAGAACTCAATAGAGTTCTTCTTTGAAATTACGACGCCAACTTAAGTTTTTATCTGTTCTGTCGTCTTCACTCTCTTTCTATTCTTATTCTCCTTCGTTTTCTTCTTCTTCTTCTTCTTCTTATTCTTATTCTCCTCCGTCGCCCGCCGGCAGCTTCTTTCGATTTCCGTGTACTTATCGGATTCTAATTGACTGACGGATTTGAAAAGAAGTTCACCCTTGCATTCACTCGAGATAAAAACTTTCGAGATCTGCCACGCCATCACACACTGCTCCCTTCATTCAGTGGCGACCCAAGACCCGACTCTAAACGTCTCTAGGAGCATTCCGTACCAACGAAATCTATGCATGTCATTTTTATTCATAATGCAACACTGCTTTGGAGCACATAATCGCTTTTAAAGTAGACCGACATACACATAAATATTATCAATTTATAAAGATTTCTTTGGAACAGATTTTGATCAAATCTTTAGTCGCTTTTTAATCAAACACTGTAGGTATATGTTTAGTAATAAAAAATCAATGTATTGTTTACTATAGTACTATTAACTCTATAACTGTATTAGTATTTTCAAAATGAAATTATTAGGAGAACTACCTAAGAGGGAGCTGAATGTCCTAGTCGTTTTTAGATTTAAGTAGGAAACCAATAACTATAATAAAGTTATTTGCACAGTGATAATATTATTAATAACAAAATTTTGCCGGTTATAACGCTGCATATTCAAGAGGATGAGAAATAAAATTTTGTTAAGATTCGATAAGCTTCCGTTATAAAAATGCAGAACCAGATGCAGAGGCAGATGTGAAAATATATGCGGAACTTCCGTAATTACGGAAGCAGAGGTCTGTTGCAACATTAGAATCCGGTACGCGGCGTATCCACCACCATTTTTACGATACTGGTATTGGTGCAGGGTCAGGGCCGTAGCGATGAGCTCGGGGCCCCGGTGCGGTATTCCGCAAGGGGCCCTTCTTAAAATTGATGATCAGAAAAATGTCATTAAAAAAAATGTTTTAATTTCACGAATAGATGATTCCCCATGCAGCACTGACAGATAACCTCTCACGGTGATGCCAACGTCGCGGTGTCGGCATGGGCGGCAGTTGGCAGCATTGAAAATGAGCGAGCCCGAAAAATAAACTTCGATAAAACTATTGGTTGGTTTCGGGTGATATAGATTTATGGTCAGCAATTAGTAATTTTTTATGGTAGTAATGATAATTATATCAACGGATTTAAGGAAACCATGAATGTAGAAGTATTCGCAATTTCGAGATGTATGCATTCCATGTAACTACGTACCTGATCAAATATATGGAGTATTGTGACAAAAATTGATATAGAAAAAAGTAAAATAAAAAATCATGATGTTCATTTCGTAGTTTGGCTCAGCTCATCTCTAACAGCATAGTATTTTTTAGAAGTCATTTTTTGAAAACAGAAAACTGCTAAAGGGCTCCTCGACTGCGGGGGCCCCGGTGCGCCGCACCGCTTGAACCGGCCTCGCTACGGCCCTGTGCAGGGTACTCGGTTTTTATTGACCACTATTTATACTAAATTATTTGTAATTGCGATACAGTTTTTGCGGTTATTTTTTTTCCTTGAACAACGAGTCGCCACTGGCCGCTCCTAAGTGCACCTATTCGGTGGAAAATTTCTCCTGGCAGTAAGGGAACAAAGGCAAAAAGTTTCGGTCGTTAGAAGCTTAAAGAAGTCTATTTCAATAACTCCTCAGGCGCATCCGAGGTATCTTCTTCGCGAAACTGGATCCAAATCCGTTTCACTGCTAATGCTACCGCCTCTTCTGTCTGCCAATATACGTAGGTACTACACACACTATAGATGCACATTCATACTACTCTTCCTCCACGAAAGTTTTCACGATAAAATATGCTTGCGTCACGGGGTACATCTTCCAACCGCAACGAAGGTAGGTATGAAATGAAATCGGCATGCACACTCATACACACATAAACTCATGCACAGTAAGAAAATACACCTACACGATATGTGCATTAAGTTCACAACTTATGTGTCACTTTGATTGTCTTAACATAAATTTTGTGGCAATAGCTACGTAACGAGAACGAACAAAGAAATGGAAGGGAGACGGTTTTCTATTTTCAAAAGTTCTGATTCCAATTCCCATATCATACTTAAATAATTAAATTATCTCCGCTAAAATTTTAAATCGCTTACAACTTCTTTTTAGGATTGTAAATTATTCGAGGACAGTTTTCATTGTACAATATTGTAGGAGGGTTAAATAGCAGTTGTCAGCGAACGAACGAACGAATAGGTGTGGGTGTTGTACATTGGCGAAGCGGGAGCGGTGCGGTCTTACCAGCAGCTCGGACATCCGGGTTAATTAATTATGTTTCCATTCATCGGAAAGAACAAATGTTGTTCTCCATGTCACGCTCCCGTAGAGGATTCAATTTGTTTGCCGCGTCGCGTCACCAACCAACGGCCTGAGTACGATTCATTAGGTGAAAATTCGCTATTCACTCGGGCTTATCTAAATTCAAGGGCTATCACATTTTACGCCGGCGGAGCTGTTGTCCCAACGCGTCTTCTCTTCACATTCTCTTTCTCTGTCTCCGTTCCTCTCCACGTTGTTCAGACAAACCACCTCCATCCATCGAAAGTGTTCACAGCTTCACGACAGTTTTTTGAATTAATTTAGAAAACAGGACAACTGCGCCTATAGGATCAGCGACCAGGCAGGGGGTTTCGCATCGTCTTATCATGAATAGGTACCACTAAAAAGCATAGTGACTAAAATACATAACCTGTAAACCCTTTAGCATTTACACCCTTTGAAAGAACCGTCAGACAAGGTAATAATAGTTCAGCCTTTATTTATCGGTTCGAAATCCTAAAAATACTTTCCCTATACATAATCAGCCTAAAGATTGCCTCTCTTTGCATTTCTTGATATCTGCAACATCCATGAACCATTTGAAAACAGAGATCTAATCTAAATTTGCCTCTGCCCCTGTTTCTGCCTTTAATATGTTTGTAACTAGCATTTCATGTCATTAAAGATGCTCTACCAACTAATCTCGCTTAATTCCTATTAATTTCCACAGCGCCCTCCAACTCTTTCTAATACCTCTTCATTTCTAACCTTCTCTATCCACGGAATTATTAACATCTTCCTATACATAGGCGTACTTCAAACATTGGTACAGACCTGACGATGGAAGCTGGCGGAAATTTTAAAATGGCGTGGATGCGCGGTGGCAAAAGTAGGCAGTTTTAGGTATAACGATTGCAGCCCTCATTCTTCAGTATTCCTACCAGGGGCGTAGATTAAATATTTAAAAATAGGGATCAGTGAGCAAGTAATAGACAGACAAACAGAAGAACTAATTGTTGATGTTGGTGACAGTGATAGAGATTCCCATGATGAGAGTGAATGTGAAAACTAACTATAAAACAAAAGCAATAGGTTAATTTTTTCTTTTTGATACTTACCCAAATAAGTCATAAATGGGCAAGTACCTGCGCAACCGCTCACCAGCTTCCTTCGTCAGACCTGTACACTTTTAATAATTTTTTTTCGAACTTCGAAATTAACCAATCGCGAACACAAAAGTGATTTTTTTTTTGTTAAAAGCGACCAGAATATTCGATGGGGCAAAACGTTTTTAATTAGGTCGAAATAAAATTTAATTATAAATTGCTGTAAGCATCTGGCCCAAAGAAAATTGTGTCTGTTTTTGCTGAACTAATTATTCTTGTTGAGTGCGAAACCGTTGGAAAATACTGCAGGTGCGCAGGAACATGGTGAGAAGAGAACATATTAAAGAAAGAAAGGACGAAGGGAAAGCACATAAATTCACTTTCGGTTTGCTAAGATTAATACAAATTAGTACTGGCTGCTGCAAGGAATATTGTAACATTCTTCGCTTCCAAATAACCTTCTAGTAGTGTTATGTTTCATTTAACATAAGCTGTGTAAATCCTTTTACACCTTGGATTGTTATTTATAACCCTATTGCACGAGATACGGAAATTGGTTTAAACGTTTATAGGAACTAATAAGTCAACGGCAATATTAGCGAGTTTTTTTTACTTAGCAAAATAAGATAAGTATCTACGGCATATTTTCATCTTCTATACTACTCTTTACCTAATTTGCCTAATTAAATTTTGAACTAAATGTTCTGAAACTAAATAACGAGGTCTAAAGGTACAGGTTGTTAGTTACTCTCTATCTAAATATATATCTTACGGTAAATGTGATTAAACCAGTGATAATATACAATAACCAGTCATTATAGATAATCACCGCTAAATTTGGTAAATAAGAAAAATTTTTGAAAATTTATCAACTTAACTAATTTGTTTGCATAATTCCCAAGTCGTAATGGTAAAAATGGTAATAGTACCAGTAGTAACTTCACAAAAAAACTGTATTCTATTGGTCCAATTACTCATGAAATTTATCACATTTACCATTGCAAGGGTCTAAAGGCTGTGGTCGGCTGGAGTCAACATCCAGCATCGGAGATGGAAAGATCTCTGAAGAAGATCACCACTCCTGTTAACGAAACGTTAGGAAGCAACTCCAACCAACGACGGCCTTTTGACTTGAATTAAGACAGTATCAGTTCACCTTTTAATCGCGAATGCCTCCTGTATCAATTTGATATTTGATATTTATGTTTGTTTCACAAAGTTATTTTTATTGATTTCTAAGTGCTGTTTTGGTTGTTAAGGCATTATCAATAAGAACAGTTATTTACTTTTTAAATTATATATTATAATAATTTTGGGAAACAAACAAACCAATATCAAATATCTCACAAATCTTACATGAAACAGGTGCTTTTTGTTTTAACGATTCCTAATGAATCATAATTTTCCGTCATAACAGTCGGTTAATTGAGGAAAACTTCATTTAGGTTACTTTCTTACAACGGCAATTTGGATCAAGGGCGAGTCTTCAACATCTAGGAATCCAAATTACGGAAAATTGTGATACCAAAACCTTGCTTAACGGGCCACTGTCTTTAGCAAAATTACAGGGACTTCCTCCCTACTCTTAATAATAGTCACACAAACTCAACATGAATAAAATCGTAAATCAAAAGACTTCCACTAATCACGTCCTTGAAAAATTGAAATATTTATTCGTTTCGTAAAACCACATATGCAAAAATATTCCAATAAATCACGTCTGCATATTAATTGTATCGAATTTATTATGTCTCAACAGCAGTCAGTCTTCCAAATGGTCATACGTTCCCTTAATTTGTACTGGTCATTATTATCGATAGGTTTTTGTTTATTTACTGTAGGACCTTTTTAGTTTTGCGATTTATTAACTGTAATAAAATTTGTCATATTCATAAATCCTGTCGACAAGATTGAAAGAGCTCGTCTCGTTGCTAGAGTTGGAAAGAACTGAATGAAGCACACATTGAGGCTAATTACTTCCTTTTGCACTTGCAACCAGCTCGGAAAAGACTCAAAAGCGGCAAACAAATATCGTGCTAACGAGTAAAAAGAACGGGAATAGTACCTACTCGTGTAAAGGCACTAAGGGGAAATGCGGGAGAGGATGAGCTTTTTCAACGCCAGTCATCTCAGTAGTCTCAAACGGATGATGCCTTTGGATAATTAAAGAAGGAACAATACGATAACTTCCACATTACATATCTTGTGGAATGAAAATAAAAAGAAATTACAGAAGCTATTAAGGCTTCATGGTCGAACGAAGAGAAAAATACGGGTTCTTCTAAAATAAATCCCCAAAAATGGGATTCAATACAGGCCTGCAGGTACCACGTTCTAAAACACTAACCGTCACGCGTACATATTGTAATTTATTCTTTAGACCAAATCAACACAACACCCTGTGTATGAATATAAAAATTATACTCTTCATTATAATCTTCATTTTGATAATTTTACGTATTTAAGTATCTACAATTTGTTCAGAAAATATCTATTTTAGAAAGGATCAAATAAAGTAGCGAAAAGAATCGTTCTTCAATAGATTACAGGTTGAAATACGAGAATAAGAACAGGAATAGAATTTAAAACCAAACCGCACCTAACAGCCTAACCAATTAAATCAATTTTTTGTTTTCACAAAATTTTGACCAATTTCAAAGGTCAAAATCTAATACAGGTGTCAATCATTCATTAAAACATTTACAGAAAGTTGTTCAGAAGGTCGAAATCTACCTCTGGGCAAATTCTTGAAGTGAAACATCAGTAGGGTAAGTTCGTTTTATGGGAGTTGCTATGTAACGAAATTATGCAACGGATATCCCCCCTCTACTCGGCCGAGTTCGTAGTGGGGATCGCTTGAGCCGTGAGCGCGCTTCAATGCAACGTTCGTTACAGGCAACTCCGGCATTTATAGTGTAAAATTTAAATTCATAGTGTACAAATAATACTATTAAACCTATTCCTTAACCCCTATTTCTGTATGTTTGTGTGTATTGAAGAAGTTTTACTTCAATAGCGTGTTGTATAATTACACGTTGTATTTTGTTATCGTTTAGCTGAAGGAGACGTGCTGTAACTATAGTTGTCTATAAATTTTTTTAACAAAATATATTAAAAACGATTAAGAAAATTGAGGAACAAAACAACACTTGATGTCTAGTAGAACTGGAAGAAGATTCGTTGGTTTGCAATATCAAAATTTCTCGAACGTGTGAGTAAATCATGTTGGAGTTGACATGGAGATGTTCTATTTAAAGGGATGCATTTCCTTTCACTTTTGCAAAAAGGAAGAGACGGGATCGCCAGAAGGAAATAACATTTCCCGTTTCTAATTAAATCGTCTCCCGTCTATGGCTGTATGAACGCAATGTAGTATCCTTTTGATACCAGACACTCTTCACATTTACGAAAATTCAATAACTCTTGCCGCCTGCCTCTGGTCACATCGGAGCTCTGAAGCTTCAGTGGAGCCTATTGAAGCGGATGATACAATGCCGCCCTGAGGGAAATGACACGACGACGCCCAGCTTCGCGTCGATCTTACATACCTTTCCCGACCTTCCACCTATCTGCCTTCCACTTTCAATCTATCGCGGAATTATACAAATGGAGTAAGAAACCCGGTCCAGAGAATGCAAGATAAGAAATTCGATTCATCTTCGGCGTTTTATGGAAACGGTTCGTTTTGAGTCGAGTCAGTCCATTCGCTGAAAGAGTACTCGCAATTGCACAATGATTCGGGTCAACCTATCCTGACCAATGCGACTCGAAAAAGGTTCATTGAAGTGGACAATTTCGCAACAAGTCACCTGTAACATCTACTTTTGTACTAGAACGACGAATAATATCCTTTGTACTCTGACCGTAGTCCCGAGGAACTTTTATGGACATCTATAACAAACGATTGCAAAAAGGTTTACTCGATAAAATTTTACATTACGAACTCTGCCCAGCCTTTTTTTTCTCGTAAAAAAAATACTTGATTTAGAAAGTGATTTCTTTGTAAAACATCGGAGAATAAAAGGCAAATTAAAGAAAAGATTAATGTGAGACTTTGTATTACTTAGTATTCACTTTAAAAGTTGGGCTAAACGCCGAGGACCTTAGTCCAAACCTGGTTTAAAATCTTCCCTGGAAATCTATAAATGCTAGTGGCGCAGAAAGTCTTATGTTGTAGTTAAATACATGAAACAAGGCACTCAAAAGTTCTAAACGCGTACCGAACCCCATTAATTGAAGAAAAATATAGAATTACCCGAAGATACAAGACACCATTATTACGGTACGCTGTTTCGATAATGACAATCGAATAGACTAACGTAACATGTTAGAAATTCCACTTGGTCGTTTCGGGAACCACAACAAGAGAAAATCCCGTTCGGTTCTAGAAACAATTGGTTTCCAATGTCGAATTCTCCTTGTCATTGTGGACTATAAATGTCAGCTGCAACAACGCTACAGCTTACAGTATCCTCTCTCCGAGAAAAAGTGGTAGTTAACCGATACAGTACGCCACACGAGTGAAATTTAAAATTGGATAACTGTTGGTCTTTTCGTAAAAAAGATACATCTGAAATGTCATTGAGCAAAACCAAATAAAAAGACAAAGGAATGATGCAGTAGTGCAATGCAATTTCCTTTTGATACATTTATTTTCAAAATCAAGGTGCAATTGGTTCTATCAGGTCTCTTAATCAGTCAAGAAGTGATCATATTGACAAGTGTTAATAACATATATATCTTCTGTTGGTGTGTCCTCGTGGAATTATTTTGGATTATGTGACATACTATTGGAAATTGGAAAACGATAGCTATGTAAAGGAACAACTTTCAATTTCCAAATTAGCGTAGGGTAGAGTCGGCTTTAACAAAAACAAAACATTCTGCTCGAAAAATGCGGAAAATGTAGACTTACCGAAAAATAAAAAGGTAGAAAGTTGGAAATGTGTTAAAGGCAGATAATGAAAATTCTATGGATTTAAAAAGTGTACTTCATTTACTTTCTGTAGCGATGTGCCTTGGATGCGAGCTGGCAAAATCGTAGGTAGGGAAAAAAGCTCCTTATACTCTCGACTCTTGTTCATTAAACATACTTTTTCATACAGTATCTGCCAAAAGTTTTGTTCAAACATGAATAGTAGTGCGAGTCGAAAACAAGCGTTAAAGCCTTTAATATGACTTCAAATATAAATAAACATTTCGTTGATATTTTCGGTAGTAAATGGTACCAATAACAGCACATTTGAGCAATGCAATTGTAGTGGATAAAATGGTCAATTTTTCCGTCCAGTACTGTACGAATTATACGCTCCTCACCGGTTTAGAATTTGGTCGAGAGTTGTCTCCTTTCTTTTTTGGCCTAGTGCTGTTCTATTCTATTTTGCGTCGGTCAAACTGAAGGTCACATCGCTACAGAAAGTAAACGAAGTATAATAAATGATGAAACCAAAAGTGGAAGTAGCATAAATAAAAAAGAATAGCCTTTACCCCAACTAACCACAGTAGTTAAAAAAAAATTAAGGCCTTTCCTTTTTGTTTATCATTACACCACAGTCTCCTTTATATTTATTTTAGAAGAAGCATTTTCATATTCGTTTGCCTCTGTCTTAATGTGTTTTTAACTTCTTGGGAATTTGCCGAGTGACTTAAGTACGTTATAGAAAAGAACAAATGCTACGTTTTGGACAGGTAATAGAAAATTCTTAGAAACTGTTGTTTGTCCATTTTCATTTCAAACGTTTTCACTTTTTATTTGGCATAAGGAAGCTTTCCGCGGAAGCACTTAAATATTTGAAAGTTTCCTGGTCT
This sequence comes from Agrilus planipennis, assembly GCF_000699045.2. Taxonomy (NCBI): domain Eukaryota; kingdom Metazoa; phylum Arthropoda; class Insecta; order Coleoptera; family Buprestidae; genus Agrilus; species Agrilus planipennis. The sequence continues at coordinate 273,386 of NW_020439068.1, read as the reverse complement.
GGTGCGCGGTTAAAATTTAATAGTGGGTGACGATGTGCCGTCGTCGCGTCAGCGTCGGTCGTGTCGGGCGTTTACAATTTTATTTCGCGAGAATTTTCCGGTTAAGCGTCTCTTCAGGAACTTTTTATTTAATTAAGAGCGGACGGGCTTATGTTCTTAGTGGTACGTAAAAGAAGCTTGTGTTTGTAATTAAGAAACTGTAAAGTAGACCTCCAACAAACCTACTACCTCCTCTTCTTCTTCTTCTTCCTCCTCTTGCACTCTGCTAATTCAGCATTCGCTTGATGCTTTCTGACGGTTCGCTTTTATGTGTACCGTGTGCGGCTTCTTTTAGGGCTGCCAGTACCGCCGGCTCAGCCTTCACATCATGAACTCCAACAACTTACTTATAATAAGTTTCCCGTTAACTTCCACTTACTTTAACTTCGCAACGGTTTTTGTTTTATAGTTTTCTAATTAAAATGTCACGGCTTCATCCACTTCTTAAAACGTTACAACTAGTCAAAGAATAATTTTACGTTATTAGATAGTAGGTAAAACTTACCACACAAAGCCATCTGAGGCACTTTATCAAAAAGGAACACTGACTTACCTGGAAATAAAAAGAATACGTTGTTAATAAGGAAATATGTGCATAATTTAAACAAAGAAATCCTCTACTAAGTTCTTTTATCGAAATTACTATATATGCGGATCGCGATTTTGATCTTACTTGATCTCATCAACATCTCTTAAATAGTATCGATAAATTAGAGACCATACTGATGAATTAAAAAAACTTGGGTGTTTCATTCCCACCAGCCACTAATGCTGGTAAGCGGGCAGTCCCTCCGGAGGACTACGCCGGAAGGTAGGACGGAAGGCCCTCTTCAGCCTATTTACAGGAATAGTGGGTGGGTGGTTCGGGTAAGAATGATGAGACGGAAGAAATGAAAACAGAATAGAATGAAACATGATCTGTGGAATATTACTGCCCCTGCATTTGCCTAAGTGACCCAAGGAAACCACAGACCAAGCCAGACGGAACCGGAATCGAACCAGCGTCCTCCCCAAAGCTAATCAATTGACTGAACATCTAGGTTATGCTGCTCAGTCCGCAATAGGTCTAGGATGATGAAACTTCTAAAAAGTGAGTTTATATAATATCCATATACAAGCAATGCCTCGCCATCTAGGGGATTTTTACTGCTACTAATGTATTTCACTTATTGGTAATTCTAATTATACTGATGGTACGCATGGTAGTTACGATAAAGGGTAAAACGTAATTATCAATAGTGACTGTGCTCTCGAAGTGGGCTCAATTTATGGCCATAGTGTCCTTGAATATTATGAAAATGGATTCGTATAATTTTGTGTAAAGTTAGGATAATTTTTCTATAGCATTACGTGGATTACCGAAGTGTAACTTTTGACCCTTTGGATGACTCCCACCAATATTTATGAATCAAACTTTCAGGGTAGATTATTTACTGTTATTTCAAAACCGGTACGTACTCTATAGGTACAAAGGAGTATTTATTTTAGTTTGTGTTATTTTCTCAATATACTCAGGTATATTGCTTTGTACTAAACGGTGCATAAGATTATTGTTTCACGCGGGCGCACACTAAAACAAAACCTCCGATTTGTACCACTTTCAATTAAATTAAACTTGAAATTTCGTTTTCTACGCGAAATAAAATTGCCCGATTGGAACTTTTCACGGTTCCATTCAGGCAACGTTGAAATAATATAATCGAATTAGTCTTGACGCCGTTCCCTGTATTTTCTCATAAACCTGGGCCAATTAAGGAAGTCAGAGATGGAGAGAAAAGTCAAACAGAGAGAGAGAGAGAGGGGGGGGGGAGAAGAATAACGTTACCATGCACTTGCTTCTATCGTCCTTTAAAGTTGACGCCGCTGAGGTGTCCCGGCTTATTTCTAAACAGGCAATTATAAAAAGCAATTTGCACTTGGCGTTAACAATAAAATTATCATTTCTCGGTACGGGTTCTAGCTTACGGCCGTGTACTAATTTTTTAAGGAGAAATGTCCCCATTCATGCCTACGAAACTGGAAAAAGTATAACACTAAAAAGAAAAATATCAACGCCGGGCCTCGACAAAAACTCGAGAATAGAAGTCATCAAACAATAACTTTCTTGTTGTAAGGACGATGTAACATTTCTGCTTTGTACATTTTTATCCTTGATAGGTTTTTGCTGTTTGTTAAACTACACTAATCCAGAATCCTGAGTCCATAAAATCCAAGAAGGAAAACTGTATATCCTTTCAAGATATATAGAAAAATAGTTTAATTGTTAAACAATAAACAAACCCGGAACTTTTGAACAAGTAGACTCTAAAAAAATATTGTTAATTTTCTTAAAGTTTTTAGGGTCTGTGTTATCGGTAGTTTCTTGTTTCGTTAATTCCTGATTTGCCACCTCATAAAAATTTACCTGAATGCACCCTTTCTTTTCCTGTTTCGTCACCTACGAAAATGCATTCCTGTTTGGTCACCTACACTTTTGCTATCGTGCAGCCTCCACGCTCACGGCGTAATAATTGCATATTTTGTCAACTCCAAAAAGAAGGAAAAAGTATATCAATGTAGATGACAGAGTAAAAGTTGTCTAACAGTAACTAATAACAAATTATATAACATTACAGTTCAAAAATAGTTATGGATGTGGGGGATGTTTTAGTTTTAGGGGAAACGCGAAAATTAACCCATAATAGGAGACAGTGTAGGTGCGTGTCCAAACAATCCTAGGACTGACGACCTTATGATAATAATGATGAGGTACATTTAACCATGAGACTAAAAACGGGTTTGAACCATGGGTACATATTGCTCCACAACAAACAACAATGATATTGTAAAACATTCTTGAGATGATGAACATTGTGCTCGGTACTACAGTTCTGTGAATTAAATTTTTAGTGACATTTACACGTAGGCTGGTATAACGTTACATATATTGGTACATATACCTACATACGTCATGCCATTTGGTAGGAAATAAACGGAAATGGGACCAAGTCTCCTGTGTGTGCGTTCCGCCCTCTCGTTTGAAACGCACGCCAGTAAAATCGCCGGAAAAACTGTCAAAACCCAAAGCAATAACAGCAGCTACGCCCTTTTGCTTTTTCTTCGCAGTTTTCACGAGTTTATATAAGAACATTATGCCCTTTTCTACCGTCACTTTCATACATAAAACCTCTTACAATCCCAAGTAATTTCTAATAATGTAGACGAGAGGGGTTGCAAAGGAGGCCTGTCACGAGCAGAGTTTTGAAAAGAAAACTGACAGCCCTCCGAGAAAGAGGAGGAAAAGTTCAAAATTAAGAACGCAAATGGAAGAACCCTCCCGCCGATGCGATGCCGCCCTTGATGTTGTTGCTGCTACAGCTCTGATCCTTTTACCTGTTTTTTCATTTTCCTTTTTTTCCTTGTTAGTTTATATTGAACGGCAAAAAATACATAGAAAAAAATCGCACGAATAAAAATCCTAATTCAATTTAGAAGCAAACGAAAATGACTTTTATTTCTTAACTTATAAGATAATGGAGATGTAGGTGGTTAATTTTGTTTTGCAAACATGATTGAATGAAATTAAATTGACTCTTGACTTGTCTCGAATTAAATTAAGTCTTGACTTGTCTTGAAGCTCCTTGTTACTTCGAAAGCACTGCCTTTCTAGTCACAAAGGTAGGGAAGACGAAAGTCATTCGACGCTAGATCAGAATTGTATGGTGGGTGACTGAAATGTCCCATTGAAACTGCTCAAGGAGCTGTTGGATTGCGCCAGTACTGGGACTATGGATGTTCTCTGCAATTCCAGAAGTCACCATGCCTCTTCTCTTGTGTTTCCTTTACTAAAAATTGTGAAAACACTAAAATAAGGGGTCACTACAATTCATTATTTGTTTCAACTTGCGCAAAAACAACCTCCCCTCTCACCTTTCCTGGACGCCGCTGTAGAAAAGATTAAATTTACCTCAATATCATTTTACCACTCTTGTGAAATGCATCAATTTTATATCACCGTGCGGAATTATTAACGTCAGGATGATTTATGAATTTCATCCGTCACAACAGGTAATTAGCTACAATAAACGACCCATAAAATGAGTGGAACAGGGAGAAAAAACTTGCACTTAGAAGTTTTCGACTTTCATTCCATTAAAGTTTCCGCCTTTCTTGTTCTATCGTAGAGTTCAATTAGCTAATAAGTTCTGATAAAATAAAACACCAAAATCGATTCCTTACAATAATCAGGGCTTGCTATAGTTACTTAATTTAGAGTTTCGCATCTACTAACAAATTTAAAAAATTGCCACTTGGTTTTTATGCAAAAAGCACAAATTATTTACATTTGAACATCATTAAAACTCTTATTTTTAAATAAGAAATACCATGGAATTGAAATCCAACAACCTCCAATGGACCTTACAATCGACTTAGAAAAGAGAATGGTCTGAAATTCAATCGCGTCAAAGATTGTGGGTCTCAGGATTTGAAAGACTACAATCCAGAACATAGAGTCATTGAAACGATTCTATAAAACAAGAAAACGATTATAATTTAGTAATTGTAGAATCAAAGCCGAAAGAGAGAAGAACGAACGAACAGACACATACACGCACGCACGCACTAACGCACAAGGACCGATATTAATAACACGAAAGACGGGAGTTTAAATTAAATTTAGTTAAAATTTTGGAACAGTGTCTATAAAATATCGACTATTTAGCTTATTGAGATGGAAATGTGATAGAAGGCGTTTGTACTTTGTCGAACTTTTTGAAACAAATATCGCCGTCACCACCGACGACGGATTTCCTCACTGCGTCAATGAGAGAAACCTGTAATAAGTTCCGCAAACACAAGTGTCACTGGAAGCATTCGGAGAGAGCGCTGAGAAATCCATGCAAACAACAAACCAATTTAAAGCTGATTGTCATGGGATTATTGAACAAATCCCCGTCTATTGGAAACCTTACACCGATGATCATTGTAAAGTAATAGTAAGAGAAATAAAAGTACGCGGGCTCGGTTCCCTTTTTCCATCCAGTCAAACGCGACATGCCGCACATGTGACCATTTCATTAAACGACCCGACGCTGAGGCAGAGACTTTTCAATACGATTTCATCCCTTTATTGCAAATACAGCAACGATTTAAGTAATGACGGAAACACTACGTACTAGTTTAGATCATTAATTTTTTCTATCAGGATTAAAAACGTTCAAACAAGGGAATTGAACTGTTTTTATCACCCGGCGGTTTCACTAATCGTTTCATCTTATCAGCATCCCACTAACGACTTCATAATCATTGTTTTTGTTTTTTTAGTTTAACTTGTCAGGACTTTGTAAAATTTGCAATCAGGTTCATTAGGAATAAAAAAAAAAAGAAAAGCTAAAAGGCAAGGTAATAGTTAAGAAAAGATAAATAATAATATGACTAATTAGTTAGATTGTATCCAAAATGGAAATAGAATTGAACTGCAAAAGGTACATGGAAAAAATCGCCCGAATAAAAATCCTAATTCAATTTAGAACTAAACGAAAATAACTTTTATTTCTTAAGTTATAACATAATGGAGGTGTAGGTGGTTAATTTTGTTTTGCAAACATGATTGAATGAAATTAAATTGAGTCTTGACTTGTCTTGAAGCTGCTTGTTAGTTTAAAAACACTGCCTTCCTAGCCACATCTTCAGTTCAAAATAGGAAAAATGAGTCATTCGACACTACATCAGGACTGAATGGTGGGTGACTGAAATGTCTCTTTGAAATTGTTAAATGAGCCGTTGGACTGCACCAGCACTGAAACTGTGGGCGAGGAGTTTCAAGACAGTCAAAAGTCCTTTAATAAAATTTGTGAAAATATGTAATTCACTAAAATAAGGAGTCACTACAATTCATTACTTGTATTTTATACAGACGCGTGGTACATAAAGTTGTAGACATACATGTGTGATAAGTAAACAAAACTTTATGAGAGTTATAAACCGTAAATAGTGAATAATCATTTTTTCATACTTTTCGAGTCAAAATCTGCAATGTGTCATACAGAACGGCTAAGTCAAAAGTATTATTTATATGTCAAATTAGTTTATTTTTGTATATTTGTATGACCTTAACATTACATATTACGTATAAATATGTGACGTATGTAACCATGGTCCTTTTTATGAACAGGATAAGCCATGTGAAAAAAATACGTTGAATTATCGATTTTCGATTCTAAAAATACGATTACTTGAATTTCGTTTTTTATTTTTAGCTCTTCTAAGAACTCGAATAAAGAAGAAGACATTTCGCGTGGTGGGTTAATCAGCCGTCTGGGGGCGATCGAAATTTCCATAAGCATCGCGCGACATCAGTGGCGTCAAACGAGGACGCCGGTGACGCGATGCGTCGTTAAAACTGACTTTGGCGTCGATGGACGGCGGCGGTAGCGGCGCAAGAGCGTTAACACAAATTAGTTCCACAACAATATGCTGGATGAGTAGATCATAAATATGCAGTCGATGTTGGCCACCCAAGTGTAAAATAGAGACTGATTGGGATTACCATAAGGTAATTTATTCAATAACCGATTGCGAGCCGTACCTCGTAATCACACGTGTCGTCAAGTGTCACTCTGTCCATCGCGACCTGTTTCACATACAGAAGGTGCCAAAAACGATTACTTCTTAGGATTAGGAATAATCGATTACTTAGCGTCTTATAATCGTTACTAATTACTTTTACCAATATTAGCTCTTAAGCACTCGCACACGTAAGAAGAGGTAATTTAGAATGATATGAACTTTGACCTTTCGTTAGTTCACACACTTTGCACGGAACCGAAGAGGCTCTGTGAAACTAGATGTTTGAACCGATTTTACACCCTCCTCCGACCTTGCACCCTCCTGATAATCATCATAATCATCATCATACTTCGGACAATAAGGTAAAACCAACTATCAAGTCTTGAATACGAGAAAAATTTTTCATTAATGGAATGAAATAACTTTAACAGAGCGGTTACAAGTTGCTTAGGCACGCAGATGATCAGGGTCGGCTTTACAATTGCCTGGTTGGAATTATATCCTTAAACGAGCATCTTTGCTTTCCTAAATTCCTGAGAATGTTCAACTTTCTTTAAAGTACGATCCTAACAACATGCTCTAATTTTGCTTGTCTGCATCTCTTTCTATTACACATCAATAATTGATGTAATGTTATTCTTCTCTCTTTGTTAGTGTCCGCTGCAATTCCTACCTGACATCTCTTTTCTATATGTTTACGATATACCCTACAACATCTGCTGTGAGTAAAAGTAGGCGTTCTCTCAGCAACCGCTCTAGTATAGTTAGTAAGTCAAAAGAAGAAAGTAAATGTGACAATTTTTTATTGCGGATTATGCTAATTTTTAACGTCCCAACTACATATGATTTTAAAGCTTAATAGTTGTGTACAAGCATGTGTACAATAGTTTTCAGTTAACCGTCTATCTACAGTAAAATTATTTGGAAATTCAATATTAAAGATGTATTTATCTATATCATCTTTTCATGTTGTACATTTAAGAATGCTTAAAAATAAAACTTATCTTGTGTATTTCTAGCAGAAAGAATCAAAACCAAGTTGCTTAACGCAACATAGAACAAAGTAGAACTGAAAATTCGACAATGTTCGTGTGTAATTCAGCTGTTAATAATTGACTCACTAAGTGGCTGCGAGTCAAACTTCATCATTCTGCAAATGGGAAAAAAAGCTGTATTTGCATTTTGGATGTTTCTTTTATGAGTTTCAATTAGAACAGAAGGAACGGAAAACTCAAGGTAATAAAGTTGAACAATCTATTTGCATAATATTCAATCTAAACTTGTTTCAAATATTTCGTCGACGAGAAAAGGACTCGACTGGCAGAATTTGAGAAGAGTGCTCCAAAAGAAAAAAAAAAATATTCTCAATTTCAAAATTAATGGCTAATTACAATAAATCCTCGATAAATCAAACATGTAAAAACCATTATAACTTAAAATAGAAAACCTCCAAGTAGGTTAAACCAAATTGAGTTGGACTTGTTACCCAGTAACAGCAAAAGTTTAATATCTGGGTTTCTTTTACTTGATTTTTGCCAAGTAAATAAAAAATAGGTATAAAAATATTTTTTTTCACTTACATGAAACGAATTAATGTAGAATATAAAGGGTTGGAATGATCAAGGGTGCTATTTGAGATATAATGGTTTATAGAAATATATTATCAAAACGTAAGAAATAATGCACTTCTTGTACCTCATTACCATCATAAGGTCGTCAGTCTTAAGACTGATTGGGCAGGCACCTCCACTGTTTCCTATCCTGTGCTAATCTTCGCATTTTCCCTAAAACTAGAACAGCCCACATCCTTAAGTATTTGCGAACAGTAATGTAATCTAGGTCTACCTCTACCCCTCCTAACTCCCGTTTCTGCATCGATATATCCAAAGAGTCCTCTGTTCTCTTACTCTTTCTAATACATCTTCATTTCTTCTCTATCCACGGTATCCCGATAATTCGCCTGCAACACCACATTTCGAACGCTTCTAACCTTTTCTTTTCCGCCGCGCCCACTGTCAATGTTTCGCACCCGTACAACGCCGTGCTCCAAACATACACCTTTAACAACCTTTTTCGAATTTCTAAATTAACCGTTCGCGTGCATAGAAGTGACTTCTTTTTATTGAAGGCGACTCGACCCTGCACTATCCTCTGCTTTATATCTCTATTACTCCTTCCGTCCTGACATATCGGTACTTCCTAGTTACCTACAATCGGCCTCTTCTTCTAATTTTTCGTCTCATATCTTTATATTGGCTCTTTCCCTACTTCTTCTTCCCTTGCATACCATTCTTTTTTGTTTTACTTTTATTTATTTATTTATTTTCATACCGTACTGTTTTAATGAAGGATAATTATATATTGTCAGAGATATTTTTCAATAGGATAACATAAAGGGATTATTAGTCGAAAACTAAACTTGGTAAAATATCTTATAAACTAAAATAGAATCGAATAAAATACATTTCTGGAAATTTCACTTATTTATCAAAACTTCATGTAGACACACAAGTATGACCTAAGTAACTTAATATTAGAAATTAATCATAAAGGTTCGTTGTTCAAAAAGTGCTACATAATTTACGATGTTTACAGAAGGTTATTTAAAATCGTTGGAATCGATGGAAAAATGACTCCCTCATATTTCCATGTTTGCTACCTAATATTTGTATCGCGTATTCAATTTGTTTGCATTCGTAAAACCCGCGTTTGATTTCACTTCAATCTGCCAGTCTAGACACGATTCATTTCGAAAACTGAAATTGAACTAAACAGCCTAGAGAAAAACTACCAGTGAACATGTAACTATATCCAAATGTGCATATATGCATCATGGTAACATAAAGAGAGGTCAAAAATTTTAAGTAAATCAACCGATTTCATCGAGATCATCGGCCACGCTTTTCGAGAGATCGCATCCGCGCCTGTCGGCCAAAATACACACAGATCACGTTTTAGAAATTCCGGTTGTTTTTCCCATGTCGCTGTCCAAACCAAACCGAATTACACCGTCGGTCAGCGTCAGCAGCGGCGCCGGTGGTAGAGACCTCCGCGCGGGTCAGCGTAATTCGCAGCAGCGGATCGTGGATGGAGATTAACCGAGCGAACAGGGAAAGAGAAGCACATTTAAAATTTAAACAATATTCGTCGACGGATCGCATATTTTTCGGCAAATATTTACCGACTTCTTCCGTTATTACGGGCAACAAATGAGAAAGAACCGACCGATGATGTATGTGCTTGTGGTGGCAATGCATCAACCGGAGCCTCCAACAATTTCTGCGTTCGCCAAACAACTCCTCCATGTGTATACGTGCATGTGTGTGTGTGTGTGTGGTGTTTTTTTGTTGCTGATAAATCAAGTCGGATTTTCGAGCCCGGGATTCCACTAAAAGATGAGCGCGCCCGTCGCGTCGTATCGCCTACATAAGGGCGAACCTAAACTAGCAACGTAATAACGTATGGCACTTGGCATCCTTGCTCCGTATACCGAGAATCGAAAATGCAAAATTCGACGGGGATAATGCAATAACCCGAACAATTTCTCAACCCTTATTGCCACTAGATAAAATTACTGAACAGATGTCATAGAACAAATGCTGACTTTCGCACTTCATTCCTTTTTAATAATTTATTGTTTTCGTAAAATATCGTTTGCAAAACATTCAGATATTTCTATAGTCCATTTCTTAGCCGATTTAAGTATATTATAATTCGCTTATAACGACTGCATACCGCATATAATGGTAATCTAATTATTATGTCGTTATTGTGTTAGGCAGTTTGGTTACCTGAGACAATAAGTAAGTATAAGCTTATTTCAGTTTGTAGAAAATGACTCTAGTTACGGTTATAATAGCCTATCGTTAAATAAACTAGGTTAGTAGAGTATATTGATAAAATGAAGGTCATGTTTGGTATTTGCTTGATCCCTTAACTACAGACAATAGGTTTCTATATTGTTAACATTTTGGAGTGATATTTTTACATGCGCGAACGCGTTATTTTTAATAATATGTTCATTTGTTTATTGGTAATAAACTTATTTGTAGTTTCCACCTTTTACAAAATGACAAGGAAATATCAACCTCTCTATCCCTTACTTTGATGTTAGAAAACCCTTTAATATCATAATTGTATTAAAATCAATGGTTAACTTGATAGATATTCGTTACGAATCGCGTTTGTATTCGCTTCAGTATAGACTAGGCCTTATATCAACCCCGTTCGCATAGATACATCTGAACGACACAACGTTGCTGAAGGGGGTGGAAAAGAGCGAAGGATGAGGAGGCGCGATGGCGAACAAATTGTTAGCTGTTGTTACGTCTCAGCACATATATCTGCCCTATTACCTCTGTTTGTCGACGTATTTCATTGCTGCCACTGTTGAAACTCCGGTTCTTACGGTTCCAAGGCGACTAACTTCGAATGATGAACGGTCCTCTCCCCTTCGATTTTGATTCATCGTGATTGCCTATAGAATAGAGGATCATCGTAACGAAACGGGGGACTGTCGCGATAAAAATACATACGTCCAAAAAAAAAAAAAGAAGAAACATTGACACGACAACAACTCATAAAAATGTGCCGCTTTAATATTGTTGCGGAATTCTGATTTACGAAGTACTGATTATTAGTCTTATGATTTGAGAGGGTAACTGATTAATTTACAAATTCGAAAATGATTGTTAAAGGTGTATGTCTAGAGCATGGCCCTATATGGGTGCAAAACGTGGACGGAGGGCGCGACGGAGAAGATGAAGTTAGAAGAGTTCGAAAACACCGTACATAGAGAAAGTTAGATGTATTAGAGTACAGAGGGCGCTACGAAAGTCAATAAGTAACAGGCAACAGGTTAGCAGGACTCCATCTCAGCCATAAAGGGCTAGTTAGAGACATTAGAAGCAGAAACAGGAGAAACAGTTAAGAGAAATAGGGGCAGACCTAAATTAGATTACCGTTCACAAATATCTAAGGTTGTGGGATCCCTAGACAAAAATTTTCAGTCTCTTTCCAGTCTCTCAGAGTCTTTCAATCTTTCAGCGTCACTGAGAGCGTCTCTTAACCATGTCTATCGAAACATCACCTATTGAGAGATTCGAGTCTCTCGTTCAGAGACTAGATACGAAATCAGGATCTCTCTATGAGCGACTCGAGTCTCTCGTTCAGAGATTCGAGTCTCTCGTTCAGAGACTGGATACGAAATGAGGATCTCTCTATGAGCGACTCGAGTCTCTCGTTCAGAGACGCTAAACGGGTTTTTTTGACAGTCTCAGCGACACCAGAGAGACTGAACATTTTTATTTCGGGAAGTTTTAGAGAAATGCGAAGATTACGTTACGTTCGGAAAGAGTAAAGATGCGTATCCAACCAGTCTTATGTAGGTATCTATGAGCAGTCACTGTCCCTTTAAGCAATCTGAAATAAGTTCATGTGACATACAAACTATCTCAAAGCGGATTCTCATTATATAAGGGGTCATTACGAGCGAATTTACTTCCAAATTTTTTGTCGTATATTAGATCCAATTTGTGGCAGCTACATTAATGCCAATTACGAAATTTGTTTCGCATTCTAAGTAATTCCGTAAATTGTCCTGAGGCAAAATGTAGATGTCGTCTGTTCGTACGCATATATTCAATGCCTTAGGTAGAAATATTTGTCGAGAAATGCGTAAATGAATGAAAATTGACTTTTTATAAATTCACGAGAAAGTTAATGTTTGGAGTAGAGAAACAGCAAGAGAAAAGTGAGGGATTACGATCCCACGTTACGCAGCAAAAGAAGAGCAAGGTGTCAGTCCTAATCCAAGACAAAATCTCAGAGAACACGCACTTTCCTCTTCCCCCGTGCCCTCGCACTGCGCTAAGCGCTTATAAATAATAAAGAAGCCCGTCACGTAGGATATCTGGGTTAGAATAACTTAAGGCAAGACTCTGGCTTTCCCCCTAATGCCTCTGTGTTCCTTCTTCGCATTTTTGCCCAGCCATTTGTCTTGGGCGTCTCTCGGGCCATTGCGTTTCAATCAATTCTGTTTGCGTCCTGGTGGAGAATGTAGCAGCAAGCTGCTGGCTACGTATTGCTCCTAATGCCACCATTACTACCGCCATATCGTTGATGCACAATTTGGTTTAATTACTGTTATTGCGTTTGCTCCAAGTTTTGTTAGTTAAGTTAAAACCATTATTGATATTTCTAACAGAAAACTAATAATGCCGCGTACTTCGAACAATGTAATTTTAAAGTTTAATAAGCAATTAAAAATAAGACGATGCCCAAAAAAAGACGAACGACGAAGACGAAGCTTGAAAATAATAAGAGAAGATAACGACAATTGCCATTTTATGTGTGTGATAATTGTCGAAAATTTATAGTATTGTGGGCAGGGTCAGTGAGAAAAGAATGCAGTGCATATCAGCGAATAGAAACCTTCATTTAGATAGGGGTGTAGAAGTTTTCTGTATAAAATAATTCGAAGTGGTGTGTGTTCTGTCGAAACTGGCAGACGCGGATCGCGATTTCATCAGCGCGTCGCAGGCAGCTCCGACAGAACACTGACCAACCTTTACCTGCTGTCTTAACAGCGCGTTTTAGAAAATACTACAAATGGCGCAGTAAACGCCATCTGCAGCACGATGCTACATTTTAGGATTACGTATGCTCCAACAAGGTCCATTTAAATANTTAGTTAGATTGTATCCAAAATGGAAATAGAATTGAACTGCAAAAGGTACATGGAAAAAATCGCCCGAATAAAAATCCTAATTCAATTTAGAACTAAACGAAAATAACTTTTATTTCTTAAGTTATAACATAATGGAGGTGTAGGTGGTTAATTTTGTTTTGCAAACATGATTGAATGAAATTAAATTGAGTCTTGACTTGTCTTGAAGCTGCTTGTTAGTTTAAAAACACTGCCTTCCTAGCCACATCTTCAGTTCAAAATAGGAAAAATGAGTCATTCGACACTACATCAGGACTGAATGGTGGGTGACTGAAATGTCTCTTTGAAATTGTTAAATGAGCCGTTGGACTGCACCAGCACTGAAACTGTGGGCGAGGAGTTTCAAGACAGTCAAAAGTCCTTTAATAAAATTTGTGAAAATATGTAATTCACTAAAATAAGGAGTCACTACAATTCATTACTTGTATTTTATACAGACGCGTGGTACATAAAGTTGTAGACATACATGTGTGATAAGTAAACAAAACTTTATGAGAGTTATAAACCGTAAATAGTGAATAATCATTTTTTCATACTTTTCGAGTCAAAATCTGCAATGTGTCATACAGAACGGCTAAGTCAAAAGTATTATTTATATGTCAAATTAGTTTATTTTTGTATATTTGTATGACCTTAACATTACATATTACGTATAAATATGTGACGTATGTAACCATGGTCCTTTTTATGAACAGGATAAGCCATGTGAAAAAAATACGTTGAATTATCGATTTTCGATTCTAAAAATACGATTACTTGAATTTCGTTTTTTATTTTTAGCTCTTCTAAGAACTCGAATAAAGAAGAAGACATTTCGCGTGGTGGGTTAATCAGCCGTCTGGGGGCGATCGAAATTTCCATAAGCATCGCGCGACATCAGTGGCGTCAAACGAGGACGCCGGTGACGCGATGCGTCGTTAAAACTGACTTTGGCGTCGATGGACGGCGGCGGTAGCGGCGCAAGAGCGTTAACACAAATTAGTTCCACAACAATATGCTGGATGAGTAGATCATAAATATGCAGTCGATGTTGGCCACCCAAGTGTAAAATAGAGACTGATTGGGATTACCATAAGGTAATTTATTCAATAACCGATTGCGAGCCGTACCTCGTAATCACACGTGTCGTCAAGTGTCACTCTGTCCATCGCGACCTGTTTCACATACAGAAGGTGCCAAAAACGATTACTTCTTAGGATTAGGAATAATCGATTACTTAGCGTCTTATAATCGTTACTAATTACTTTTACCAATATTAGCTCTTAAGCACTCGCACACGTAAGAAGAGGTAATTTAGAATGATATGAACTTTGACCTTTCGTTAGTTCACACACTTTGCACGGAACCGAAGAGGCTCTGTGAAACTAGATGTTTGAACCGATTTTACACCCTCCTCCGACCTTGCACCCTCCTGATAATCATCATAATCATCATCATACTTCGGACAATAAGGTAAAACCAACTATCAAGTCTTGAATACGAGAAAAATTTTTCATTAATGGAATGAAATAACTTTAACAGAGCGGTTACAAGTTGCTTAGGCACGCAGATGATCAGGGTCGGCTTTACAATTGCCTGGTTGGAATTATATCCTTAAACGAGCATCTTTGCTTTCCTAAATTCCTGAGAATGTTCAACTTTCTTTAAAGTACGATCCTAACAACATGCTCTAATTTTGCTTGTCTGCATCTCTTTCTATTACACATCAATAATTGATGTAATGTTATTCTTCTCTCTTTGTTAGTGTCCGCTGCAATTCCTACCTGACATCTCTTTTCTATATGTTTACGATATACCCTACAACATCTGCTGTGAGTAAAAGTAGGCGTTCTCTCAGCAACCGCTCTAGTATAGTTAGTAAGTCAAAAGAAGAAAGTAAATGTGACAATTTTTTATTGCGGATTATGCTAATTTTTAACGTCCCAACTACATATGATTTTAAAGCTTAATAGTTGTGTACAAGCATGTGTACAATAGTTTTCAGTTAACCGTCTATCTACAGTAAAATTATTTGGAAATTCAATATTAAAGATGTATTTATCTATATCATCTTTTCATGTTGTACATTTAAGAATGCTTAAAAATAAAACTTATCTTGTGTATTTCTAGCAGAAAGAATCAAAACCAAGTTGCTTAACGCAACATAGAACAAAGTAGAACTGAAAATTCGACAATGTTCGTGTGTAATTCAGCTGTTAATAATTGACTCACTAAGTGGCTGCGAGTCAAACTTCATCATTCTGCAAATGGGAAAAAAAGCTGTATTTGCATTTTGGATGTTTCTTTTATGAGTTTCAATTAGAACAGAAGGAACGGAAAACTCAAGGTAATAAAGTTGAACAATCTATTTGCATAATATTCAATCTAAACTTGTTTCAAATATTTCGTCGACGAGAAAAGGACTCGACTGGCAGAATTTGAGAAGAGTGCTCCAAAAGAAAAAAAAAAATATTCTCAATTTCAAAATTAATGGCTAATTACAATAAATCCTCGATAAATCAAACATGTAAAAACCATTATAACTTAAAATAGAAAACCTCCAAGTAGGTTAAACCAAATTGAGTTGGACTTGTTACCCAGTAACAGCAAAAGTTTAATATCTGGGTTTCTTTTACTTGATTTTTGCCAAGTAAATAAAAAATAGGTATAAAAATATTTTTTTTCACTTACATGAAACGAATTAATGTAGAATATAAAGGGTTGGAATGATCAAGGGTGCTATTTGAGATATAATGGTTTATAGAAATATATTATCAAAACGTAAGAAATAATGCACTTCTTGTACCTCATTACCATCATAAGGTCGTCAGTCTTAAGACTGATTGGGCAGGCACCTCCACTGTTTCCTATCCTGTGCTAATCTTCGCATTTTCCCTAAAACTAGAACAGCCCACATCCTTAAGTATTTGCGAACAGTAATGTAATCTAGGTCTACCTCTACCCCTCCTAACTCCCGTTTCTGCATCGATATATCCAAAGAGTCCTCTGTTCTCTTACTCTTTCTAATACATCTTCATTTCTTCTCTATCCACGGTATCCCGATAATTCGCCTGCAACACCACATTTCGAACGCTTCTAACCTTTTCTTTTCCGCCGCGCCCACTGTCAATGTTTCGCACCCGTACAACGCCGTGCTCCAAACATACACCTTTAACAACCTTTTTCGAATTTCTAAATTAACCGTTCGCGAGCATAGAAGTGACTTCTTTTTATTAAAGGCGACACGACCCTGCGCTATCCT
>NW_020439068.1:196967-252835 GCF_000699045.2 Agrilus planipennis | reverse complement strand
CTGCCAGACGCGGATCGCGATTTCGATCTTTTTGGATCTCATCAGCGCGTCGCAGGCAGCTCCGACAGAACACAGACCAACTTTTACCTGCTGTCTTAACAGCGCGTTTTAGAAAATACTACAAATGGCGCAGTAAACGCCATCTGCAGCACGATGCTACATTTTAGGATTACGTATGCTCCAACAAGGTCCATTTAAATAAATGGACATCTATCACGTTGAGGTTAGCAAGTAGATATATCCATACATTTAAATGGACCTTGTTGGAGCATACGTAATCCTAAAATGTAGCATCGTACTACAGATGGCGTTTACCGCGCTACTGGTAGTATTTTCTAGTTTTCTGTATTTCAAAAATTAATCCACGGGTGTTAGCACTAAAATATCCGCATCTACCTCCGCGGACTTCAAATATTCTCCCTAGTTCACATCAGTATGCCGTACTCAATTCCGATGGAATACCCACCAATCTTAAGCTGCTGCTAATTAATAGCGATTAATAAATAACAACAGACAGTGTAATAAACGCCATCTGTAGAGGTTTTTGGCAAAATGTTGATTGAAAGTCTGGAGTCATTAATTCAGTTTGAGAAGCATCTGTACGGTTTCAAGTTTTTAATATTTCATTCTACACGCTACAGAGAGTGGGTTGATGAGCCAAGTGAAAATTAACTAGTTTCCGTCAATCCAGAAGAAAATATATGTTCCGTGGATTTTCTCAGGCACAAAGAAAGTTGGCGAATCTCTGGCGGTTTTGCTAGAGGCACGTTTTTGTGGCGTGACAACTTCCTAATATAGTTTGCTTTCAAAATCTGCACCCCAGCTCATTTGTTCATTTACTCTCCTTGCAGCATCCACGGGGGTTGCAGCATACAACACACAGTCCGTCATCGACCATGAGGAGGACGCCGACAACGATGACACAGAGTTTAGACGAAGGAACGGGTTGAAAGAGCAAAGTGCATCATTAGTCTCTGTCTTGTTAGGACCGTCTCATTTCCTCGCACGTATTATTATGACACTGATTAACGTCGCCTCGTAGGTGGCCATGGCGACGAAGCAACGAAGATCTACCTAATATTCCGCGGACCGCCGGTTTACCCCTTGCAAACTTTCAAATAATAATTTTCCCGGTTTTGTTAAGAAAACACGGATTTTCTAGCGAAACACGTTTCCATTAAACATCATTTTAACTTCCATTGCAGTAATTTCTTAATAATTAAACCATAATCAAAGTTGACTACTGCATATAAGGTCATCCATTTAGTATTCTGAATGGGGCAGTTTCTTCAACCTACACTCTCGCAAATTCGTTTCCTTAAACATTTTATTGTTTAAAAATACACTTAGATCGACTTAAATCCGTATACTTACATAAAGAAAAGTACAGATCAAAACACCTAAAATTTTATAGCAACAAAAAGATTCCCCTTTAGAATGTTTACTTTTTCTCTGGATGTGTAGGATGTTCGTGAGAGAATGATGTAAAATTGGATTTACAGTGCATTAAATTTAACAACCCCTTTTCAAAAAAAGATGAATGACGATACTTTGGAAAAGTGTAGAGTGTCAACATTCAAAAACTCGTAAAACAAAGGTCTGATCCTCTTCAGCTGAGTTCTTTTGTGATATAAAAGCTTCGGCGTTTTTCGCGGCCGTAGAAGAAATCACGGCTCAGAAGGCTTTTCTTTTTTCGCTTCATTTCATATTCAAATGGCGGGCTTTAGCCGGCATTTACGCACTTGTTGTACACGTAAGACAGCCGTCCGCAAGCCATACAAAACAGCCCTCCCTGGTTCAAAATCCACCCGTCCCTCTTCCATTTTACGCTTCCTTTTTGGGCTTTCTCTCTCTTTTGAATATGCATGTCACCATTTTCACGAAATGACGCCGTCGCCACTTCCGCTTTTTGAGAGGGAGGACCATTTGTCTTTGTTTATGGTCGGCGTGTGCCTTTGCCTGTTAAGACGCGACATTATGACCAGAGTTGAATTAAGAACTATTGCCAACATCACCCCGTTCACGATCGCGATTAATTTCCTTTTGAAGCACCAAGAGGAAATGCTAGTTCGACCTTTACTTTAACTTAAAAATCGGAAAAACAACCGATTTTTTTTATTACGTACCAGCTGGCCCGACTGACTTCGTTCTGTCAAAAGTTATTGGCCTCTGTCGCAGTCCGGTAGAAGAAAATGAATGAATAAAGAAGAGAAAAGAAAATTCAAAAATAACCAAGAAAATGCCACGCACAGAGGAGGTAACGATGACCCGTAAGTCAGTAATTTTATTGTCTTTGAAATACTCAAACCTTTTTTTTTTCGAACTTTACTTTGGGCAGGCATAGATTAATATCCATTCAGCCTAATCAACTTGAAGACATACTAAAGATATTCCTAACACGTCTTTGTTTTGTACTGATTGACGTCAAATGTTTGACATCTGGAAACAGATGTATTTTACTCTGTGGTTTGTATGGGAAAAGAAGAGTGAGGTTTTTACGTTTTTCTGGGCAATTTTTCTAATTTTTCTCTTCATAAGAAGCTTCCTCGGATTTAGTCGAGCCCTTCTCCAGTTTTGCGCTTAGATAACCCATTCAAAAAATATAGATAGAGATGTTTTTCATATTGTTTGTTTCAACAACAAGTACAAGCGGATTTAAAGGGGGGATAGGGATGACCAAGAAGCTTCATCCGTTCAGTTGGAATCTTAATTCTACAACGAATAAAAACCACTCATTAGGATTATCATTGACAATTACCCTGTGTTTGAATCACAAATATATATCGTATTTGACGTCTTTTCTCTACTTCCCCAAGAATTCAATTTGATAATTTTGGTAAAGATCCCGAATGCAGTCACCCGAATTATTTAGACCTAGATAATTGGTGATGAATTGGAGACCGTTGATTAAAATCCTTTAAGCTTAATTGAGATGTCAAGTGCAATTCGCGAGGATTTCAACACCGCACCTATCTCGTTCCGGTGTGATGTGGAATATCATTGGACAGAGATCATGAAAAGTTTATTGCCAAAAGGCTTTGATTGTATTTTTCGATTAGTTCGAAAAACGTCGACGAAAAAGTGTCGCGGAAATACAGAGGAAGCCTGTCATTTAAGTGGAAAATGAAGTACAACGCAATTCTGTTTTAAATTGGGGTACACAGTAATGCAAAAAATTTCACGAAAGAATCCAACGGAAATGTTGATTAGAGAGTTGATTGCGTTCCTGTATGACACGTTCGAAAACACCACCGTTGCCAATCACGTGTCCAATTTGTAAAAGTCCATTTATACGAGACTACATTACAATAATCCTAATGAACTTAACAGTTAATTAAAAATTGGACGATTAAAATTCATCGACACAAGCATATATTATATGCACGTGTTGCTATTTCGTCGCATTTCAATCACATCAGTAAAATTTCCCCAAATGTTTAAAAATGATATTGTGTGGTCGACACTCCACTACAGTGGATTTCATTTATTATGACCTCGATTATAGCGACCATGTTGCTATATCTAAGTCCCTTGAATTTAAAGCATACCTTAGTACAAAATTCATGTGTCTATAGCGACTACGGATATAAAGCCGAGTTCGGTGTGGCGACTGTTTTTAATGGATCGCTTGTAACAAATCCCTAGTAATCACATGCGATCGGAGTCGGCCGCAATAGACACAAAGAGCTTTCTGACCCAGTGTGGTGACCTTTACCGTTTAATTAAAGATACCAGCCAGGTACCAGAGGTTTAGTCCATTGCTTAGAATTCGGGAGAACGCTGATTCGATTCCGAGTTCGTCTGCCTTGGTCCAAGTTTTTCTGTGGTTTCTTTGGATCACGGGAAATGCTGGGGCAGTAATATTCATAATATAATAATAATTTCATTCTCTTCTGTCTTCATTCCGTCCGTCTCATCTTTCTCACCCGAACCACCACCCACCCATTCTCACGACGATACCTGAAAGAATACTGAAGAGGGCCTTCCGCCCTACCTTTCGGCGTAGTCCGGAGGGGCTACCCGCCCACCAACATTAGTGGCTGGTGGGAATGAGACGCCCAAAATTTTTTCTTTTTTACTGGTAAGTAGGTAAGCGTGTACATTAAAATAGTTCAATTACAAAGTGATATTCCGAATAGCAACTGCGATGAATCCTAGATGTACATTTACTGTCAAAAAAAAGGCAGAAATCGTTTCAAAATTGAATAATGGTGAAAACTACACGTACGTGTCTGTAACTCATTACATTTGTCTGAAACGCCTTCCGGATATAACGACGAAATTACAGTGGTTCCTTCGTCGTCGTTAGGTATACCCGAAATCCACTGTATTTTAAGTTTTGTTTTGTGCATCTTTACACTACAGTTAACTTATTGTTGACAGTAACTTCTAAATTGTTCTAAGAACAATGAAATGAACATCGTATTGGGCATGCAGCCGATACGTACGCAATTCCGAAGCTGTTTTATGATAGCAGTTTTATCACTCAAAACTCAAAATGATTTTAATTGGATGTAATAATCAAAATATTCTTGTAGAACTCATCAGATATCCTTATTTGAAACTTATAACCATAATGAACGAACAGTTGATTAAAAAGCCGGACGTTTAATATTCATGGCGTAGAATTTTCACGTGTTGCTTCTTCGACTGGCGATGGCGAAACATTTAACACTAACCCCTACAGCTACAAATGTATGAGTTCAGCAATATAAGCATACAGTAGCATTTTGCATCGCATCTATGACTTTACGGTAACACGCTTCCTCGGGGAAATCAGCAGTCGCACACAAACAAAATAACAATAATAAAAGTAATAATGAAGCAACGAACTTCAACCTTTCAGTAATGCTATTGTTGTTTTAATTATCTGTAGAACAGTGAGAGAAAATACATAAGGTTTATCTACTCCATAATTCACCCTTATATGCATGTAGCAGGTGTTCTGAATTAATGATTCCTTTTTGTGAGTGATAAACATGAGCATAGACAATCATTTTTGAAGGTTGTATCTAGAAAAAATGTGCGTAATAATAGTCAGTCACAGAAATTACCATTTACCTCTACCACCTTTTACCTAATGTAAATGTACCTCTTTGGGACGACGCGACGCCTGCAATAGGGAGAGGAACCTGCTTTCTTTTAAGGAACGCAAGGACCAAATTAACAGAAACTAAAATTATAGTTGATGTAAAACCATTCATCTCATTATCACGGAGTGTTTTTCTGTACAATAATTTTTGATATATATTTGAATAGTGAGAGAAGAGCATTTTAAAAATGCGACAGAGGCATAGTTGGGACATTCAAAATTGACATAGTCCACAATAAAACTGTCGTATTTACTTTCTTCTTTCAACTTACTAACTAAACTAGAGAGGCTGCTGACAAAACGCCTAGTTTTACTCACAACAGACGTTATAGGGAATATCAGAAATATAGAAAAGAGATGTCAGGTAGGAATTGCAGCGGACACTAACAAAGTGAGAAGAATAACATTACACCAATCATTGGTGTGTAACAGAAAGAGATGCAGACAAGTAGAAGTAGAGCATGTCGCCAGGATTGTACTTTAAAGAAAGTTCATCATTCTCAAGAATTTAGGAGAGCGAAGATGCTTGTTGAAGGGTATAATTCCAACCAGGCAGTTGTACAGACGTTATAGGGAATATCGGAGATATATAAAAGAGATGTCAAGTAGGGATTGCAACGGACACTAATGAAAACAAAGGAATAACATTATACCAATTGATCTGTAACAGAGAGAGATGCAGACAAGCAGAGTTTGAGCTTGTTGTCAGAATCGGGCTTTAAAGGATGTTCAACGTTCTCAGGAATTTAGGATATAATAGTCCCTAGTGTAGACATGAAAAGAAATATGTCCAGTCTCACACATAATTTTGACGATTATTAATAAATTAGATAGCTGCATGAATACGATTTTAGAAAACTTTATACATTATTTCTGCCAACACAATGTAGCTATTGAGAAAACCAATTTCAATTTTCCTATATAAATAAAATGAAAAAAAAAAAGATGTTACATCACGTGGGAGAAAATTGGGAAAATTTCGTTGAAATTGTTCATCCGTTTTATTAACTCATCGCAAATGAACGCGATCGTTGAGTTGAAACGTGATGGTTTGAGCTGTTGCGTAAAACTGGATGTTTTACATATGTACACATTACGAATGTGTGCAACGTGTTTACAAGGGCAACACGAACAACAATTTTTCACCGTATCAAATCCGATAACGGCAAAAATCGGCAATTCCAACATCATTTGAGGGTCTGTTCCACTTACAGAAGGGACGTAATCATCGAATCCGTCGACGACCACGTTAATTACCATTTCATTATTGAAATTGACGGCCATATTTTTCGAATTCATCCATTTCGTTTCCCAGTTTATAAGTTCGGGTTGTGATGATCACAAAATTAATATTAAAGCAACTAGGTACCTACATATTATGTTGTGCTATTTTCACAATTGGAATAATATATTTTACTTACGGAACTTCATAGATACTAAAATAATATCGGACAAGTGCTAGAGTGACTCCAACATCAAGAGTTACGTACGACCACGTCAAATTGGATTACAGTAGATAAATAATACCATTTATATTGGTTAACAATGATTAGGGAAACGTAGAAACAAAAGTTAATAAGCTTTATATTCACAACAAAAGAACTACCAAATCANAACGCCGTGCTCCAAACATACACCTTTAACAACCTTTTTCGAATTTCTAAATTAACCGTTCGCGTGCATAGAAGTGACTTCTTTTTATTGAAGGCGACTCGACCCTGCACTATCCTCTGCTTTATATCTCTATTACTCCTTCCGTCCTGACATATCGGTACTTCCTAGTTACCTACAATCGGCCTCTTCTTCTAATTTTTCGTCTCATATCTTTATATTGGCTCTTTCCCTACTTCTTCTTCCCTTGCATACCATTCTTTTTTGTTTTACTTTTATTTATTTATTTATTTTCATACCGTACTGTTTTAATGAAGGATAATTATATATTGTCAGAGATATTTTTCAATAGGATAACATAAAGGGATTATTAGTCGAAAACTAAACTTGGTAAAATATCTTATAAACTAAAATAGAATCGAATAAAATACATTTCTGGAAATTTCACTTATTTATCAAAACTTCATGTAGACACACAAGTATGACCTAAGTAACTTAATATTAGAAATTAATCATAAAGGTTCGTTGTTCAAAAAGTGCTACATAATTTACGATGTTTACAGAAGGTTATTTAAAATCGTTGGAATCGATGGAAAAATGACTCCCTCATATTTCCATGTTTGCTACCTAATATTTGTATCGCGTATTCAATTTGTTTGCATTCGTAAAACCCGCGTTTGATTTCACTTCAATCTGCCAGTCTAGACACGATTCATTTCGAAAACTGAAATTGAACTAAACAGCCTAGAGAAAAACTACCAGTGAACATGTAACTATATCCAAATGTGCATATATGCATCATGGTAACATAAAGAGAGGTCAAAAATTTTAAGTAAATCAACCGATTTCATCGAGATCATCGGCCACGCTTTTCGAGAGATCGCATCCGCGCCTGTCGGCCAAAATACACACAGATCACGTTTTAGAAATTCCGGTTGTTTTTCCCATGTCGCTGTCCAAACCAAACCGAATTACACCGTCGGTCAGCGTCAGCAGCGGCGCCGGTGGTAGAGACCTCCGCGCGGGTCAGCGTAATTCGCAGCAGCGGATCGTGGATGGAGATTAACCGAGCGAACAGGGAAAGAGAAGCACATTTAAAATTTAAACAATATTCGTCGACGGATCGCATATTTTTCGGCAAATATTTACCGACTTCTTCCGTTATTACGGGCAACAAATGAGAAAGAACCGACCGATGATGTATGTGCTTGTGGTGGCAATGCATCAACCGGAGCCTCCAACAATTTCTGCGTTCGCCAAACAACTCCTCCATGTGTATACGTGCATGTGTGTGTGTGTGTGTGGTGTTTTTTTGTTGCTGATAAATCAAGTCGGATTTTCGAGCCCGGGATTCCACTAAAAGATGAGCGCGCCCGTCGCGTCGTATCGCCTACATAAGGGCGAACCTAAACTAGCAACGTAATAACGTATGGCACTTGGCATCCTTGCTCCGTATACCGAGAATCGAAAATGCAAAATTCGACGGGGATAATGCAATAACCCGAACAATTTCTCAACCCTTATTGCCACTAGATAAAATTACTGAACAGATGTCATAGAACAAATGCTGACTTTCGCACTTCATTCCTTTTTAATAATTTATTGTTTTCGTAAAATATCGTTTGCAAAACATTCAGATATTTCTATAGTCCATTTCTTAGCCGATTTAAGTATATTATAATTCGCTTATAACGACTGCATACCGCATATAATGGTAATCTAATTATTATGTCGTTATTGTGTTAGGCAGTTTGGTTACCTGAGACAATAAGTAAGTATAAGCTTATTTCAGTTTGTAGAAAATGACTCTAGTTACGGTTATAATAGCCTATCGTTAAATAAACTAGGTTAGTAGAGTATATTGATAAAATGAAGGTCATGTTTGGTATTTGCTTGATCCCTTAACTACAGACAATAGGTTTCTATATTGTTAACATTTTGGAGTGATATTTTTACATGCGCGAACGCGTTATTTTTAATAATATGTTCATTTGTTTATTGGTAATAAACTTATTTGTAGTTTCCACCTTTTACAAAATGACAAGGAAATATCAACCTCTCTATCCCTTACTTTGATGTTAGAAAACCCTTTAATATCATAATTGTATTAAAATCAATGGTTAACTTGATAGATATTCGTTACGAATCGCGTTTGTATTCGCTTCAGTATAGACTAGGCCTTATATCAACCCCGTTCGCATAGATACATCTGAACGACACAACGTTGCTGAAGGGGGTGGAAAAGAGCGAAGGATGAGGAGGCGCGATGGCGAACAAATTGTTAGCTGTTGTTACGTCTCAGCACATATATCTGCCCTATTACCTCTGTTTGTCGACGTATTTCATTGCTGCCACTGTTGAAACTCCGGTTCTTACGGTTCCAAGGCGACTAACTTCGAATGATGAACGGTCCTCTCCCCTTCGATTTTGATTCATCGTGATTGCCTATAGAATAGAGGATCATCGTAACGAAACGGGGGACTGTCGCGATAAAAATACATACGTCCAAAAAAAAAAAAAGAAGAAACATTGACACGACAACAACTCATAAAAATGTGCCGCTTTAATATTGTTGCGGAATTCTGATTTACGAAGTACTGATTATTAGTCTTATGATTTGAGAGGGTAACTGATTAATTTACAAATTCGAAAATGATTGTTAAAGGTGTATGTCTAGAGCATGGCCCTATATGGGTGCAAAACGTGGACGGAGGGCGCGACGGAGAAGATGAAGTTAGAAGAGTTCGAAAACACCGTACATAGAGAAAGTTAGATGTATTAGAGTACAGAGGGCGCTACGAAAGTCAATAAGTAACAGGCAACAGGTTAGCAGGACTCCATCTCAGCCATAAAGGGCTAGTTAGAGACATTAGAAGCAGAAACAGGAGAAACAGTTAAGAGAAATAGGGGCAGACCTAAATTAGATTACCGTTCACAAATATCTAAGGTTGTGGGATCCCTAGACAAAAATTTTCAGTCTCTTTCCAGTCTCTCAGAGTCTTTCAATCTTTCAGCGTCACTGAGAGCGTCTCTTAACCATGTCTATCGAAACATCACCTATTGAGAGATTCGAGTCTCTCGTTCAGAGACTAGATACGAAATCAGGATCTCTCTATGAGCGACTCGAGTCTCTCGTTCAGAGACGCTAAACGGGTTTTTTTGACAGTCTCAGCGACACCAGAGAGACTGAACATTTTTATTTCGGGAAGTTTTAGAGAAATGCGAAGATTACGTTACGTTCGGAAAGAGTAAAGATGCGTATCCAACCAGTCTTATGTAGGTATCTATGAGCAGTCACTGTCCCTTTAAGCAATCTGAAATAAGTTCATGTGACATACAAACTATCTCAAAGCGGATTCTCATTATATAAGGGGTCATTACGAGCGAATTTACTTCCAAATTTTTTGTCGTATATTAGATCCAATTTGTGGCAGCTACATTAATGCCAATTACGAAATTTGTTTCGCATTCTAAGTAATTCCGTAAATTGTCCTGAGGCAAAATGTAGATGTCGTCTGTTCGTACGCATATATTCAATGCCTTAGGTAGAAATATTTGTCGAGAAATGCGTAAATGAATGAAAATTGACTTTTTATAAATTCACGAGAAAGTTAATGTTTGGAGTAGAGAAACAGCAAGAGAAAAGTGAGGGATTACGATCCCACGTTACGCAGCAAAAGAAGAGCAAGGTGTCAGTCCTAATCCAAGACAAAATCTCAGAGAACACGCACTTTCCTCTTCCCCCGTGCCCTCGCACTGCGCTAAGCGCTTATAAATAATAAAGAAGCCCGTCACGTAGGATATCTGGGTTAGAATAACTTAAGGCAAGACTCTGGCTTTCCCCCTAATGCCTCTGTGTTCCTTCTTCGCATTTTTGCCCAGCCATTTGTCTTGGGCGTCTCTCGGGCCATTGCGTTTCAATCAATTCTGTTTGCGTCCTGGTGGAGAATGTAGCAGCAAGCTGCTGGCTACGTATTGCTCCTAATGCCACCATTACTACCGCCATATCGTTGATGCACAATTTGGTTTAATTACTGTTATTGCGTTTGCTCCAAGTTTTGTTAGTTAAGTTAAAACCATTATTGATATTTCTAACAGAAAACTAATAATGCCGCGTACTTCGAACAATGTAATTTTAAAGTTTAATAAGCAATTAAAAATAAGACGATGCCCAAAAAAAGACGAACGACGAAGACGAAGCTTGAAAATAATAAGAGAAGATAACGACAATTGCCATTTTATGTGTGTGATAATTGTCGAAAATTTATAGTATTGTGGGCAGGGTCAGTGAGAAAAGAATGCAGTGCATATCAGCGAATAGAAACCTTCATTTAGATAGGGGTGTAGAAGTTTTCTGTATAAAATAATTCGAAGTGGTGTGTGTTCTGTCGAAACTGGCAGACGCGGATCGCGATTTCATCAGCGCGTCGCAGGCAGCTCCGACAGAACACTGACCAACCTTTACCTGCTGTCTTAACAGCGCGTTTTAGAAAATACTACAAATGGCGCAGTAAACGCCATCTGCAGCACGATGCTACATTTTAGGATTACGTATGCTCCAACAAGGTCCATTTAAATAAATGGACATCTATCACGTTGAGGTTAGCAAGTAGATATATCCATACATTTAAATGGACCTTGTTGGAGCATACGTAATCCTAAAATGTAGCATCGTACTACAGATGGCGTTTACCGCGCTACTGGTAGTATTTTCTAGTTTTCTGTATTTCAAAAATTAATCCACGGGTGTTAGCACTAAAATATCCGCATCTACCTCCGCGGACTTCAAATATTCTCCCTAGTTCACATCAGTATGCCGTACTCAATTCCGATGGAATACCCACCAATCTTAAGCTGCTGCTAATTAATAGCGATTAATAAATAACAACAGACAGTGTAATAAACGCCATCTGTAGAGGTTTTTGGCAAAATGTTGATTGAAAGTCTGGAGTCATTAATTCAGTTTGAGAAGCATCTGTACGGTTTCAAGTTTTTAATATTTCATTCTACACGCTACAGAGAGTGGGTTGATGAGCCAAGTGAAAATTAACTAGTTTCCGTCAATCCAGAAGAAAATATATGTTCCGTGGATTTTCTCAGGCACAAAGAAAGTTGGCGAATCTCTGGCGGTTTTGCTAGAGGCACGTTTTTGTGGCGTGACAACTTCCTAATATAGTTTGCTTTCAAAATCTGCACCCCAGCTCATTTGTTCATTTACTCTCCTTGCAGCATCCACGGGGGTTGCAGCATACAACACACAGTCCGTCATCGACCATGAGGAGGACGCCGACAACGATGACACAGAGTTTAGACGAAGGAACGGGTTGAAAGAGCAAAGTGCATCATTAGTCTCTGTCTTGTTAGGACCGTCTCATTTCCTCGCACGTATTATTATGACACTGATTAACGTCGCCTCGTAGGTGGCCATGGCGACGAAGCAACGAAGATCTACCTAATATTCCGCGGACCGCCGGTTTACCCCTTGCAAACTTTCAAATAATAATTTTCCCGGTTTTGTTAAGAAAACACGGATTTTCTAGCGAAACACGTTTCCATTAAACATCATTTTAACTTCCATTGCAGTAATTTCTTAATAATTAAACCATAATCAAAGTTGACTACTGCATATAAGGTCATCCATTTAGTATTCTGAATGGGGCAGTTTCTTCAACCTACACTCTCGCAAATTCGTTTCCTTAAACATTTTATTGTTTAAAAATACACTTAGATCGACTTAAATCCGTATACTTACATAAAGAAAAGTACAGATCAAAACACCTAAAATTTTATAGCAACAAAAAGATTCCCCTTTAGAATGTTTACTTTTTCTCTGGATGTGTAGGATGTTCGTGAGAGAATGATGTAAAATTGGATTTACAGTGCATTAAATTTAACAACCCCTTTTCAAAAAAAGATGAATGACGATACTTTGGAAAAGTGTAGAGTGTCAACATTCAAAAACTCGTAAAACAAAGGTCTGATCCTCTTCAGCTGAGTTCTTTTGTGATATAAAAGCTTCGGCGTTTTTCGCGGCCGTAGAAGAAATCACGGCTCAGAAGGCTTTTCTTTTTTCGCTTCATTTCATATTCAAATGGCGGGCTTTAGCCGGCATTTACGCACTTGTTGTACACGTAAGACAGCCGTCCGCAAGCCATACAAAACAGCCCTCCCTGGTTCAAAATCCACCCGTCCCTCTTCCATTTTACGCTTCCTTTTTGGGCTTTCTCTCTCTTTTGAATATGCATGTCACCATTTTCACGAAATGACGCCGTCGCCACTTCCGCTTTTTGAGAGGGAGGACCATTTGTCTTTGTTTATGGTCGGCGTGTGCCTTTGCCTGTTAAGACGCGACATTATGACCAGAGTTGAATTAAGAACTATTGCCAACATCACCCCGTTCACGATCGCGATTAATTTCCTTTTGAAGCACCAAGAGGAAATGCTAGTTCGACCTTTACTTTAACTTAAAAATCGGAAAAACAACCGATTTTTTTTATTACGTACCAGCTGGCCCGACTGACTTCGTTCTGTCAAAAGTTATTGGCCTCTGTCGCAGTCCGGTAGAAGAAAATGAATGAATAAAGAAGAGAAAAGAAAATTCAAAAATAACCAAGAAAATGCCACGCACAGAGGAGGTAACGATGACCCGTAAGTCAGTAATTTTATTGTCTTTGAAATACTCAAACCTTTTTTTTTTCGAACTTTACTTTGGGCAGGCATAGATTAATATCCATTCAGCCTAATCAACTTGAAGACATACTAAAGATATTCCTAACACGTCTTTGTTTTGTACTGATTGACGTCAAATGTTTGACATCTGGAAACAGATGTATTTTACTCTGTGGTTTGTATGGGAAAAGAAGAGTGAGGTTTTTACGTTTTTCTGGGCAATTTTTCTAATTTTTCTCTTCATAAGAAGCTTCCTCGGATTTAGTCGAGCCCTTCTCCAGTTTTGCGCTTAGATAACCCATTCAAAAAATATAGATAGAGATGTTTTTCATATTGTTTGTTTCAACAACAAGTACAAGCGGATTTAAAGGGGGGATAGGGATGACCAAGAAGCTTCATCCGTTCAGTTGGAATCTTAATTCTACAACGAATAAAAACCACTCATTAGGATTATCATTGACAATTACCCTGTGTTTGAATCACAAATATATATCGTATTTGACGTCTTTTCTCTACTTCCCCAAGAATTCAATTTGATAATTTTGGTAAAGATCCCGAATGCAGTCACCCGAATTATTTAGACCTAGATAATTGGTGATGAATTGGAGACCGTTGATTAAAATCCTTTAAGCTTAATTGAGATGTCAAGTGCAATTCGCGAGGATTTCAACACCGCACCTATCTCGTTCCGGTGTGATGTGGAATATCATTGGACAGAGATCATGAAAAGTTTATTGCCAAAAGGCTTTGATTGTATTTTTCGATTAGTTCGAAAAACGTCGACGAAAAAGTGTCGCGGAAATACAGAGGAAGCCTGTCATTTAAGTGGAAAATGAAGTACAACGCAATTCTGTTTTAAATTGGGGTACACAGTAATGCAAAAAATTTCACGAAAGAATCCAACGGAAATGTTGATTAGAGAGTTGATTGCGTTCCTGTATGACACGTTCGAAAACACCACCGTTGCCAATCACGTGTCCAATTTGTAAAAGTCCATTTATACGAGACTACATTACAATAATCCTAATGAACTTAACAGTTAATTAAAAATTGGACGATTAAAATTCATCGACACAAGCATATATTATATGCACGTGTTGCTATTTCGTCGCATTTCAATCACATCAGTAAAATTTCCCCAAATGTTTAAAAATGATATTGTGTGGTCGACACTCCACTACAGTGGATTTCATTTATTATGACCTCGATTATAGCGACCATGTTGCTATATCTAAGTCCCTTGAATTTAAAGCATACCTTAGTACAAAATTCATGTGTCTATAGCGACTACGGATATAAAGCCGAGTTCGGTGTGGCGACTGTTTTTAATGGATCGCTTGTAACAAATCCCTAGTAATCACATGCGATCGGAGTCGGCCGCAATAGACACAAAGAGCTTTCTGACCCAGTGTGGTGACCTTTACCGTTTAATTAAAGATACCAGCCAGGTACCAGAGGTTTAGTCCATTGCTTAGAATTCGGGAGAACGCTGATTCGATTCCGAGTTCGTCTGCCTTGGTCCAAGTTTTTCTGTGGTTTCTTTGGATCACGGGAAATGCTGGGGCAGTAATATTCATAATATAATAATAATTTCATTCTCTTCTGTCTTCATTCCGTCCGTCTCATCTTTCTCACCCGAACCACCACCCACCCATTCTCACGACGATACCTGAAAGAATACTGAAGAGGGCCTTCCGCCCTACCTTTCGGCGTAGTCCGGAGGGGCTACCCGCCCACCAACATTAGTGGCTGGTGGGAATGAGACGCCCAAAATTTTTTCTTTTTTACTGGTAAGTAGGTAAGCGTGTACATTAAAATAGTTCAATTACAAAGTGATATTCCGAATAGCAACTGCGATGAATCCTAGATGTACATTTACTGTCAAAAAAAAGGCAGAAATCGTTTCAAAATTGAATAATGGTGAAAACTACACGTACGTGTCTGTAACTCATTACATTTGTCTGAAACGCCTTCCGGATATAACGACGAAATTACAGTGGTTCCTTCGTCGTCGTTAGGTATACCCGAAATCCACTGTATTTTAAGTTTTGTTTTGTGCATCTTTACACTACAGTTAACTTATTGTTGACAGTAACTTCTAAATTGTTCTAAGAACAATGAAATGAACATCGTATTGGGCATGCAGCCGATACGTACGCAATTCCGAAGCTGTTTTATGATAGCAGTTTTATCACTCAAAACTCAAAATGATTTTAATTGGATGTAATAATCAAAATATTCTTGTAGAACTCATCAGATATCCTTATTTGAAACTTATAACCATAATGAACGAACAGTTGATTAAAAAGCCGGACGTTTAATATTCATGGCGTAGAATTTTCACGTGTTGCTTCTTCGACTGGCGATGGCGAAACATTTAACACTAACCCCTACAGCTACAAATGTATGAGTTCAGCAATATAAGCATACAGTAGCATTTTGCATCGCATCTATGACTTTACGGTAACACGCTTCNAATTTCAATTTTCCTATATAAATAAAATGAAAAAAAAAAAGATGTTACATCACGTGGGAGAAAATTGGGAAAATTTCGTTGAAATTGTTCATCCGTTTTATTAACTCATCGCAAATGAACGCGATCGTTGAGTTGAAACGTGATGGTTTGAGCTGTTGCGTAAAACTGGATGTTTTACATATGTACACATTACGAATGTGTGCAACGTGTTTACAAGGGCAACACGAACAACAATTTTTCACCGTATCAAATCCGATAACGGCAAAAATCGGCAATTCCAACATCATTTGAGGGTCTGTTCCACTTACAGAAGGGACGTAATCATCGAATCCGTCGACGACCACGTTAATTACCATTTCATTATTGAAATTGACGGCCATATTTTTCGAATTCATCCATTTCGTTTCCCAGTTTATAAGTTCGGGTTGTGATGATCACAAAATTAATATTAAAGCAACTAGGTACCTACATATTATGTTGTGCTATTTTCACAATTGGAATAATATATTTTACTTACGGAACTTCATAGATACTAAAATAATATCGGACAAGTGCTAGAGTGACTCCAACATCAAGAGTTACGTACGACCACGTCAAATTGGATTACAGTAGATAAATAATACCATTTATATTGGTTAACAATGATTAGGGAAACGTAGAAACAAAAGTTAATAAGCTTTATATTCACAACAAAAGAACTACCAAATCAGAAACTGGAGCGATCAAATATGAAGAAATGGTAAGAAACTAATAGAAAGCGACCCTGGAGTAAAAGTCAAAAAGATTCTTCAGAAGACAAGAGATGACCCTGGAAATTCTACGAAAATTAATTAGAAGTAGAAAAGAACGTTGAATAAATTAGAAGATAGTAACATGAACCCATACAGGTACGACAAACACACTAAACTAATGCTCTTTATCTCTTTTGTATCTAAATTTTGAAGATAAAGGGAAGATGACGTTTGTGACGGCTTGTTTTTTGCCATTAATCAAACAATTCTTTTTTGAATTTCAAAATAATGGAAAGCCCAGAAACTAAAAATGAAACATCATATTCAAATTTTACAACTATAAATTTTTAGAGAGTGAAGTCAAATAAATTCAGATAAGTCAATGTCAGGTAAATCTCTAGTTAAGTAGCTGAAATGAGTAAACGTAGATAATAATAGTAATTTATGATTATTATAAGCATATTATTTTCTAATCTTCCAAATCTTTGATGATTTTTCCAATTCTGTAAACTCACAATTCCTAATTTTCATATCCAATAGATGTTTGATATTTTCTTTTAATCTAATTAAGAAATTTAATTTTTTTTAAAGTTGTGTANTAATTTATGATTATTATAAGCATATTATTTTCTAATCTTCCAAATCTTTGATGATTTTTCCAATTCTGTAAACTCACAATTCCTAATTTTCATATCCAATAGATGTTTGATATTTTCTTTTAATCTAATTAAGAAATTTAATTTTTTTTAAAGTTGTGTAAATTTATTGCTTTCATTTACCAACAGGCCATCAGTAATGGCGGCAGCGTCCTGTTCAAGGAACATTGAAACGCATGAATCCAAGCATTTACTGGCGGATTATGAGATTTTGTTACAATAATTTATAACCTACTTGTAATTATCCGGTTGTCCATTGTATGTGATTGTATGCAAATCTACGGTGAACACAACACTTTATTGAAAACACAATGTTTATATAATTCCGTAAAAAAACAACAAAAAGCACAACTTTATTACTCGGATCACCGACGCGACTAATAACAGTAAACTCGTATTTAACACTCCGATTGAAATCGCACAAGTTCGTGCACAGCAATCGTCACAAACTTACGGCTAACAATGCTGTTATCTACCAGAAGGTCACTTTGACTCCTTTCTTTTAGCAAACAAACAAAATAAAAACGGTATACAAGGTGTGTTGCTCGAGATCGAAAGCAATATTCGACAGAAAAACGAGTACAAAGGTCTTAATTTAAAATGAAAAATACGCATTTTTTTCCCTACACTGGAGTTACATGAGAATCTTTTAATGAAGAAATATGAAACGTTTATAAGGAGTTGTAATAAATAAATCGGAAATTAACCTTTGTAACAAAAACCAAACAGCTACTTAATAAAATAAAGAATAATAATTAATTAGTGGAAAATTAGTAAACAAGTAGGCAGGTACATGGGTATTTAGAAAAGTGGTTTACTTTGATAATAAAATGTTGATTATATCGGAGCGATTCCAATTGAAAAAACTTTTCATTGGCGGAGAGAGGGAGAACGTTTTTCCAACCCTCGCTGTCCAACCCCTTCTCGCTTACCGATCTCCGGAGCTAAGACAAACAAGCGGGAATTAAATTTCTGATGAACCAGGGCAAAATAATTTTGAATTGCTTTTCGGCAACCTTATCCTTGTTTTAAAACGAAATTTAAGACGTTCCACGTCAACTGATACCCGTAATATTTGAAATTAGAACTAACGAAACTGTTGGGGCGCTACGTTTATTAGCTCCTCGCTTTTCATTAAAATCGCCCGCTACGAATTCAAGCACCATGGAAACGAATAATAATAACAACCCACCTTCAAACAAGTACTCAGATTTATCTGTAAGTTAATCATTTCAGAAGTATGATAGCTCCAAAAATACGAATGAAGATAATTTGAATAGAGCTAAGGCCGCATTTTACCACAAAATTATTTCCGTCTAACAAACTCTAAAGCCGAAGGCCAACTACTATCAAATGATTTTAAACTATTTTCAAGGGTTTCTGCTGTCCCATTTCAATTAAAAATGGTGGCGTATAAAATTAATATATAGGGTGTCCCAGTTATAATAATTAATATTTATACTACAGATTCCTACGGACATTTGGAACATAAAATGTTATAACACTTGACTTTTGAAACAAAATAAAAAATTATAAAATTATAACAGTTTTGATGCCGGCCCTGCACAATCTCAAATTAATTACGATTGCCAGCTGATAGTAGAAAAATTCACCTTCAGTAGGTCGGAATCAGCTGCTTTTTGGGGTGATGTTATTGCTTATGTTTGGTATTAAGTTACGGACCAGCCGAAGAAAATTCACTCGCGTTAAGGTCCATTAGATGACTGAAACATGTTATCACAATCGAAAATCCCATGAACGTAAACTGAAGTGGACCTAATGTAGTCGAATATTATGTTATTTTAAATAGAAAAGAAATTTTAACGACTACGGAATAGTTAGAAGCGGTGCATAAACAACCCTCACCACCCAGCGTTTGGTAAAGGTTTGTAACAACGTACTAGTGTACGAAAACAAATGTATGTGTTATGGATGTAAAAGTTGAGACAAGATGAAGACCTGCTTTGACCATTCACATGTTAAACGTTAGTTTTGCCTGGCAGGGCTCATTAACCCCACGTGGGGGTGGTTATTTTGTTTTCATTAAATGTAAAAAGCTAAATATTGATATAACCTCGTATAATTACACTGCTGGAAGTGACTGGAATAAATACACATAATGTCGTAGTTTCTAACAGGTTGTTCAGTTTGTTCTGGATTGTTGTAGAATTTAGTTTGTTACTGTTAGTTTATTTATTTAGTGGTCATTTCATAAAAGACTATTTCAATAAGGACAATTAGTAGTGTAATAGGGCATTCTAGTAGGGTTCTTATTCAACCGTCAGTTGGTGGTGAGTTACATTGCCGATGCCTTTCGTATAATTCGAAATATTCCCGGTATCTGGGCCAAAATTCGCAGCAACTGGGTACGTCGCTGTCAGTGTTGCATTGAAGCGAATGGCGGACAATTTCAACGTTTTTTATAAAAGGTACGCTTTTCTTTTTCACTTTTACCTTTTTTTTACAAGATGGAAGTGCATTCCGCTTCTTCCCGGTAGGCACTTGTTACATCCACACTAGATCAGCTGAGCGACATTAGTCGCCTAGATCCAGGCCCGTAATGAAACAAATTGTACGTTCAAATTTACAAAGACGATTTGCGAGCTCAATTGTCGCTGGATTGAAAAATTGTACAACACCTTTTTGTTGTATTTTGTGTCAGGAAGCCATGGTTCTTTCTTTAATTATTATAAATGGGATACCCCGTATATAGGCTCTGAATTGCATAGCAGTATAAAGACGAAAATGGGACAACATTTGGTAGCATTTACTACACACTGGCTTTAGTTACGAACCTTTTGTTGAATTGTTGGAAGTTCAAAGCATTGCTCTTCTAAATAGGTGGGCACAAAGTAAAATGCCTCCATTGCGACGATGATTCTGTGTTCACTTACCTAAAACAAAAAAGAATCCATAAGATATAACATAGGTTTATAGGACTCCTTCTCAGTCAAAGAGAGGTAACTGGTTAGAAACATATTAGAAGCAGAAACAGGAGTTAGGAGGAGTAGAAGTAGTTCTAGGTTAGTTTTCTGCTCGCAAATAGTTAAGGATGTTGGGGAGGTACAATCGGAGACAAGAGTACATAAAATTAGAAATTCGTGATTAATTAGGCTTTGCAGCATAACATGAGGTAAATAAAAACTATCTATACTAAAAGAAATTATACGGTTTGAGAGAAAATTTGGAATTTGACCAAAAACTTTGAATAAAATAAGAAATAACGAATAATATGGAAAATTTTTAACTGACTTTTGGCAGTGAATATGCCTTGATTTCAACTTCGAAACAAAAAAATATTTAGTTTCAATCTCTATTAATAATGAGCGTAAAACTTTTTAATATGTTTAAATAATAATTAAAACTTTAAAATTGCATTTATTTCAGACAATTATAAATATTATCATTATATTATCAAGTAAAAACGAGATTTTCAGCTAATTTTTCATTTTTTCCTCGATAACTATTTAGTGAATTTGAATAACCTTGCGCTAAAGTGATTCTCCAGAGTTCAAGTTACTTATTATCAAAGTTTGAAATTTCTGGTAGCTTTTTTTCTGTTAATAAAAATAAATTTAATCTGTCCGGTTAACGAATCTCAAGAAAATGACGTGCAAAATTACAATTTTTAAAATTTCAATAACTTTAACGGTTTAGTGAATCGATTTGTAATTTTTACAGGAGTTTTAGAATTGAATGAGGAACGTTCTTCCGAATTTTTATTTGTCTTGTAGCATTTTGACATACCTTCCAAACATCCTTAAAGATGCAAGATGCTATAGGTTTAAGGAAATGAAAAGATTAGCTCACCCAAAGGAAGTGCGTGTCCAACCCAGGCGTAGGACTGATGACGAAGATGGATGATGATAATAATATCAACAATTTCGAGATTTCTTTTAATTAAACCGGAGTGCATTTTAATTAAGATAAATAAGAACTTCTTGAAAAATATTTATTTATTATTTTATACCTAATAGCACCTACCTAAGTTAATAATTAAAAGGGGATGGGTACGTCTTTCAAAAGTCGTTCAAAAAACGGGAGGTAATTAATTCGGCTCGATCATTTAGCCAGTGAATTATTCTAAATGCGAATTTGAATTGTTTAAGTTTTCATGGCATTTAGGGGGCGACGGTATTAGATATTATCGGCACCGAAGTCGAAGGCTTCGAACTCAGATGACGGCGGACTTTTCTTTATTTAAGAAATCAAAAGAAAATAAGCTTCGATCAGTTGTGTAAAAGAAACAGGGCCCGGGAGCAGAGCACATTTCCATGTAAATTGGATGCAGTAAAGAGAGTGGAGGCCCAGGCCCGCATCTGACTGACACCGTGCACAAAGTTTAAAGTATAGAGAAAATATTTATTTTTCGCCAACTATTCCATGCAGATGTTTACTTTATACTGACGAGTCGGCAATGGAAATGACGGCGAATCGTGAAAGCAAAAGTATGGGAGCAAAGTATAAACAAAAAGTATGAAAACCAAACCCACCGGGGCCGACGGAAGAACAAAAACAACTAGAGACTGCATTACCTACACTAAAGAAAAGTAGAGAGTACACGTTTGTAATTACTAGTTACTTTGCTATTCCGGGAACGACAACAGTGAACATTTTACCTTAGTAAAATGAACTTTTATTTTTGATAAGAGGATATTTAAGTAGACGTACGGGGTGTTCTTTTTTTGTACTGTTCAATTTCTTGTTCTAGTTGCATACTATTTAAATATATACATTAGCCGTATACTATTGATTTATACGGCCATAGAATATTCTCGTATATTTCCGGAAACTTCCAGTAAATTCCTTTTGTTATCCTCTGCTGTTTTTACAATTAGTATAAAAAGAGATGCTTTTGAAAACAAGTTAATCCACGTTTTAATCTCTAATTTTATTAAAAACTTCTTAAGGGAACACTCCCCGATTTTCTTTTATTTTATTGCCTTTAATACTGGGATAGGATTATGAAATATTATTCTTACGTAATACCTGAACGATCATTAAGAAGAGAACAGTCAAATGTGCATTGGGCAAGTACATGATGGACTGTCGTAGTAGCCAGTGTCGGATTTATACTTTCATAAGCATAGGCTACTCCATTATATCCCTCTCTCCAGAGTCGAGTTCCGAGATTGGTAAAATGTACAGGGATATCGGATACTGATGCCTACAATTGCGCCCGGATTCAAGAAACAAGATACGGAAGCTTTCAGTTGTAAACACATCTTGTATCCGAATACTCTTGCCAGATATCGGATACAGATACTTTTTACTTTATAATTTAAAACTTCCTTTAATTCTGTATACTCGGAATCAGCTGTCTTATCAATACTTTAGGAAGTAAAACAACGAATAGATTTAGAAGTTACGATCCCGTCTTCGCAAAGCTAAGATAGATGCACAGGATGTTATGTTTTTTGCAATTTGCACTCTTGACTTTGCACAGACATACCAATGGCATCATCTACTAGACACGCTTAAGCTCAATCTCAATTATCTGGTATATTTATAAGTGTTAATTTTAAGCGCGTTGGCCATCGACACATTTTCACTTTTTTACTGTGATACAAAGAATATCGCAAGAAACGATCAAGAGAACAAATTTTTCCAAAACTGCTCGGATGCAGTCTTTAAATATTCAAACACCATCCAAATATATAAATACTGTAGCCAGATATCTCTTCACTACGAAGACAAACTGTATCCAACTTCAGGTAAAAGTTACACAAAAATTGGTTCCATAAAAATGTAGAGAGAGTATTGGCAATCGTGTTGATTCAGGGATCTCTATAGTATTGTTAGAAGAAATACGACAGTGAAAATGTATCACACATTTCTAAAGAAAATCGATCCTTAAAGCTCTAGAGCTTTTTCCACGACTCCAAGATATGTCAAAATATCTGGACTTTTGGTCGTCCAATATTAAAATCGATAATAAAGACCAATTGAGGATTAAAGTAAGTGCTTACCCGACTAGAATTTATAGGGGGCATGCCCCATGTAACGTGCGGGTCTCATGTGGCTAATGAGGGACATGCCGATATAGGGATTTCCCCGTAGATTCCTCATGAAAATCCCACCAAAAAAAGTGATGACACTAAAATAAGAATAGCCTTATGGGTTTTACGGGGCAAACCTATCACATATATAAAGTTACAAATTAATTTACCTTATGGGGGCTCGATGAGGCAAATCCGTTTGAAAATACTCTCGCTAAAATGAAAAAACTTATAATAATAATAATCCCCTTGCGTAATTATGTCATAGATAGAATGAAATCTTTTACATTTGCAAAGAACCAACAAGTGTACTTCCTGACCTTGTTACAATTGAAACTAGACGCATCAGGTGAAACAACAATAAAACGATTGCAGTTTAATGTATTATTGACTACAAAACAGCCCAATAACACAATCATACTTGAGAGCAAACAAATTTTACAAATATTATATACATATTGCATTGTTTTCATTAATAATAAAGTTCATTTTTCCAAAAATTTTTAATGGGGTAGCAATAATTTTCCCTGCGGGGGCCACATGCGGCATTTCTGATGATATGAAGGCGTTATATGCCCTTTCTTGCCCTAGGGAACAACTTCATGGGGCCCACAAGAGGTAGTGTGGCTACCCACTTAGGAACCCTACCTGCACCCCCCTCAAAATTCTAGTCAGGTTATATAGCAGTTTGTTTCTTGTAAAATAACATCGTTGAACCGGTTCTGTTCCCGATCGTCGACTGTTTCGTATTAATTGACACAATAAAACCTGCTGGTAAAGTGAGTGTAACAAGGTAATGTACTGAAAGTTAAAAAAGAAAAACGGTAGAAGAATCTCCAGTGAAATGAAAAACATGTTCATGCCTTTTACAACGAGGTGGCATGGTGTGGTGGAGTCTTGCGCTTGTTTTCATCACCCTTCCATGTCGTTTTTTCTAAAGATAAAAGTACCTACCCTACAGCTTCAGCACCTATCGCGAGTTAAGCCTGTTTCGGTTGGTAAAACGAGAATACCTTTTTCCTTGGAGCGTTGCATGCTGATTAAGTTTGTCGCTTGGAAAAATAAAGGCCGCAGAGTTCACCCCTTTCCATCTCATTTTTCTACCTGGAGTCGGTCGCGATGGGCGCTGCACAGTAGATATGAAACTAAGGGTCTTTCTATCTTTGTGCCTCTCTGTTGCCACATTATGCGGTCGCCAAGGTAACCGGCGAGAAATTCTGAAAGTGTCAACACAGAACTTCACCGATTTCGTTCTTCTTAGAAATCCTCTTGCCCCAATTGCCAACTGAACCATGGGCTAAAAGCAAAACTTGCCTCTCACAAGCCGAGTGCAACGGCCATTGGGATAATCCGTCCACGTCATTTGCGGAAATTTGCCGGACGACAACCGACAGCAAACAACGCCAAAACTGACCAAACTGTGGCTGTATTTGCATTTCGAAAACACTCGAAAACGTTTGGATACGGCAAGGCTAAGTGTACATTTGATACTACAAATATTTGCTTAAAACGAATCCTAATTGCACAACATAAAGTCTACCCTTTGGATATTTCATTATACTATCCGATTCTATTTGAGAGGATTTTGGGTACCTACTAGCTGCTCATAGCGTTAGAGTATCTAAGCAAGAATGTCAAACTGCCCGATTTTTGCTCACTTCGCACTTGCGTGAAGAATTCTTGTTTCATACATCATATTTTACATTTTTGTAAACAAAAGGAACTTCGTTCGTGTTGTCCTTTCCTATCCTAACCTTACGAACTTAACCTAACAGAAATTTAACTGAGAAATGCTTCTATTTGTAAATTGTGTATTGAAGACGTTAATACATGTATAACAGGGTACCTACTAAGGGAGAACTCTTCAAGAATAAACTGGTCAGAAACGGTTAGGTACGAAAATATAGAAGCCCTGGTCTGCCTAGACAAAAGAATGGTCGATAAAGTTAGGTTATGTTACGAGAACACTTAAATTTATTCCAAAAATAGCGCTTCAAATTTATTTTTGACTAAATTATGTTAGCGAGTTAATACATCGGAGCAAAACACCGGCATAATTCAGCAGAATTGTTTTTGTTATTTTATGGAAAATACCAGCATGGCAATGCGTAAAAAATTAGGCGCATAATAACGCAGAATTTATGAATAGCTATCTTAGTTGAGGAAGCACCCTCTGCCCATTTGATAAAGCTTCTTACGTCTAATTATAATAATTCATGAGTCATCGTTCGTAACAAGGAACTGTCTGGAATTAATTCATTCACTTATGGACACAATAACTGCGAGGCGGTGGTGAAATAGTAGTAGTCGAACAGAGTAAAATTCCTCCCTTTTCGTAATTTTTACGACGTTCAGAGCCATTAATTATAGGGAGCGCCTGTTGAACGTCGCGTTTCATTCGAACACATCAATAACTCCGCTAACAGGTTTCGTTATTATACGTACGTTCGGCCTTGCGAAAAACCGATGTCAAGCTTGTTAGCAAAAATTACAGAAACGAACAAACTTTTACCCCGTCGACAATACGGTTGTTACGCTAACTAGGTAAGAATTTTCCAGTTTTTACAAACTAATAGCACTTCAATCAATTTGGCTATGCACTACATACAATATGTATGGTATAAAATTTGCTTCTTATCAATAATCCTAACCAATATTTGATTTTTTGACCCCCAAATGTGCATAAACTAATGTTTATTTTCTTGATCTTGTAGGGCGATAAATTACAATTACACTAGATGATTGTAATGCATTGTTTATTCGTTATAAGAATGAATAAAATGAAAATTAGTTCAATCCTAGCCAATAATATGGTATAAATGTGAGTCAGGGGCACAGAAAAGGACATAGGGTATTTTTATCTAGAAAATTTTCTGGAAGACAGTATTTACTGTTATTCTACGTAAAGCGTATGTTTAGAAACTTCAGCATTATCCTGATGATCCTAGTTGGGATCAAATTTAAAAGATCAGTAACACGTCTCTAGACAAAAATTTTCAGTCTCCAGTCTCTCAGTCTTTCAGCGTGTCTGAAAGCGACTCTCACAATCTTTCACAGTCTCTCAGTTATTGCCTAGGTGTTTTTATGAATCTCTCATTTTCTCTGTATGAGAGACTCGAACGATAAAATTGTTAGTTCAGAGATTCGAGTCTCTCATAGAGAGACTGAATTAATAAAACTCAAAAGTTAAGAGACTCGAGTCACTCGTAGAAAGACTGGGATCTTTGAAATATGGTGAACTTGGAAAATTTTAACTATGTCTATCGAGACACCACTTATTGAGAGATTCGAGTCTCTCGTTCAGAGATTCGAGTCTCTCGTTCAGAGACCGGATACGAAATGAGGATCTCTTTATGAGCGACTCGAGTCTTTCGTTCAGAGACGCTAAACAGTTTTTTTGACAGTCTCTCTTAGCGACACCAGAGAGACGGAGACTCGAGTCTCGCTTTCAGAGACTCTGAGAGACTGAACATTTTTATCTCGAGGTATTTAGGCCATCAACGTGACTGAAGCCGCGGATAAAAGCTAGTAATTTCATAAATCATAACGATTTGATAAACTACCTATTTTTAGTCATCATCATCATAAGGTCGTCAGTCCTAAGACTGGTTGAACACGTACCTCCACTCTTTCCTATCCTCAGCTAGACTTCCCGTTTCCCTAAAACTAGAACAGCCCACATCCTTAAGTATTTGCGAACAGTAATCTAATCTAGGTCTACCTCTACCCCTCGTAACTCCTGTTTCTGCCTCTAATATGTCTCTAATAAATATACTTAACACCAGCGCAAGCATTTGGGCTCCATTCACGGCCGATGTTACACCTTTTAGTTTACTAATTTTTCGAGAGATTCTTTTTTAATGTTCAACGTTTTAACTGAACAATACTTTTACTTTATTGCTTAGGATCGTACCATCATACGGTTACGGTAAGAAAAGACAACACGAACAAAGTGACATGAAAACAACTACAATATTGTTAATTATATAATTGTAGCTGATTTAGTTCTCTGAGTCTCTAAAAGAGAAAGCATTCTTAATTTATAATACGTTAATTGTCACCAGTAACTAATTTCTCCTTCTTAAAGAGGCAACTTAATTCGTTTATGTCGAAAATAATTTCCGAGCAACAATACAAAAGGGACAAATTCGCCATCGCCGTGAAGATTTAACCTGAAGTGAAGAGAAACTGATTTGGAACGTCATTAAAAGCTCTAGCAGCGTTCAGCCGCGACACGTCTACGACAAATTCGGCAGAAGAAAATGGAATTTCGGAATAAAATCATCCGCTTACGGAGAGTGGAGAGAAGAAAACTTTCGCCAGTCAAATCGAATCAGTCGGCTGAAACCCAAGGTTGTGCTTTAAACCTGTTAGAACTTTCGCTGTGCCCTTTTAAAGTTTGCATAACTTGGGGGTTCAGTCATTACCATAGCTGCAATTAACGGACGAGGGCTGAATACAGACTACATAGTCGTCGGTCTCATCAAAGGCAAACGGCGCAATTAGAAGGGGGAACTGACGGCACGCAAAGGGAAAAATCCCTTCAAAATAGTGACGAGAACAAACGAATCACATTTGCATAAATCGGGCTCATTTCTGTGTCGATCAACTTCAGCTTTTCACTTTCAAAACAAGTACATGTCGCTTTATGGCTCCCCGAACGCTTCGCCGTAACGGAAATCCACATAAAAAGTGGAAAAAGCACTTTTCATAAAGTTAATATACTATAATAAGTACCATAGCTTCATTTACGCAAGCATAAGTTCAAAGTACCTAATTAATTTTATGGTACAACCAAAAAAATGGTGAAATATCAAAGCAAAAAGAACCCTGGAACATAAAAAACTTTCTATGGAATAGAAAACATTACAAATGGCGCAGTAAACGCCATCTGTAGCACGATGCTACATTTTAGGATTACGTATGCTCCAACAAGGTCCACTTCTGTCGAAACTGCCAGACGCGGATCGCGATTTCGATCTTTCTGGATCTCATCAGCGCGCCGCAGGCAGTTCCGACAGAACACAGACCAACTTTTACC
The DNA here is from genome assembly GCF_000699045.2 of Agrilus planipennis. Taxonomy (NCBI): domain Eukaryota; kingdom Metazoa; phylum Arthropoda; class Insecta; order Coleoptera; family Buprestidae; genus Agrilus; species Agrilus planipennis. The sequence goes on along the minus strand of NW_020439068.1, from coordinate 224,560 downwards.
TGCTGTCTTAACAGTGCGTTTTAGAAAATACTACAAATGGCGCAGTAAACGCCATCTGTAGCACGATGCTACATTTTAGGATTACGTATGCTCCAACAAGGTCCACTTCTGTCGAAACTGCCAGACGCGGATCGCGATTTCGATCTTTCTGGATCTCATCAGCGCGCCGCAGGCAGTTCCGACAGAACACAGACCAACTTTTACCTGCTGTCTTAACAGTAGTATTTTCTAAACCGCACTGCGACGCGCTGATGAGATCCGAAAAGATCGAAATCGCGATCCACGTCTGGCAGTTTCGACAGAAGTGGACCTTGTTGGAGCATACGTAATCCTAAAATGTAGCATCGTGCTACAGATGGCGTTTACTGCGCCATTTGTAGTATTTTCTAAAACGCACTGTTAAGACAGCAGGTAAAAGTTGGTCTGTGTTCTGTCGGAACTGCCTGCGACGCGCTGATGAGATCCAAAAAGATCGAAATCGCGATCCGCGTCTGGCAGTTTCGACAGAATACAGACCACTTCGAATTATTTTATTTCTATGGAATATCGAACAGTTTTTATAAATATTGTAAATGAAAAGTTCCGGAAACTCCGTCTATTTTTGATTCTACCAACTTTTCTCTTCCTAATACTTAAGTAAGTCTTTTGAATTAACAAGGTACTGACCAACAATTTAATGTTCCTAACAAAAAAAGGATTAGTAAGGTTAAATTTAGAGCACGGATCTGTAGGTACGGGTGTGAAAAGTTTAGAAAGAGGAGAACAGGAGGCGTTATAAAAGTCAATGATAAATAGGCGAGATTGGTTAATAGGACACCTTCGAAGACAGGAATAACTATTTAGAAACATATAATAGCAGAAACATGGGTTAAAAGGAATGGGGGATGACTTTGATTAGATTGACATGAGTGCAACTATAGGGGGTCCTGGGGTGCTTGGATAACACCTGATCATGCTGGGTACCTTCAACCATAAAAACCCCAAGTTTATTAAAACCTTTTTTGTAATTATTTAGGATTTGCAGTTAGTTAGACAACTTGAAATTGACTCATAGCAAGACGAACAGGTCCCACTCGGCATAATGGACGAATAATTTAAGTTTTCAGTAGATAAAGCTGTCTTTCAAAATATCTTTAAAACTGCCACTCGAGATTCTAAATTTTTAAATTCGTTGACAGCAGTAAAAAGCGGATGAAACTGAGGTACTGCTTAGCTACGATCTATGCTATTACATAAGCAGTGCAATGAATGTAATCAGCTAGAGCTTGAGTTTTTTTTTTTAATGGCCTGAATTCGATTATAATATCCTGACATATTACCTTCCCAGCGTAAGTCTGACAACAAAACCGATCTGTATATAAATCGAAATCTCTGACTTAAAATTCGAGGACACTCCTCACAAATTGGAGTTGTTGCGCCCATGCTATTTGCAACTGGTTGGAGATATGGGATGTTTCAGATTTCGAGAAATGCAAAGATTGACTCGAAATAGGAAGAAGTTGAGGTATGCGTGTCCCACCAGTCTCCGCGCTGATGAAGACTTTATAACGATGATGAACATAAATTATTTTTTGTTCCTCTGCAAGCAAATTCACTTTTAGGAGTTGACTTGGAATAATGTACAGTTTTTTGCTTGCCCAGGTGCAAGAGTAGCGTTGCTGGTTTAGGTGGTGGTAAATCAATATTCTATTTTTACGTGCATATTAGGGGTACGTGTGGGACCACCGCGGCAGTATGAGACGAGCAAGCGACTAAGAAGTTTGATTAAAACGCAGCGGTTCAAAAGACTGAAGATGTATTTATGGTGATTATACGAAGACGTGTATTTTGGAAGACGCGATACATTAAATATTGTATATATGTTGTATATATTTAGTTTATGTTTATTACTCGTTTTGCTGTTTGCTGTTATCTTCATTATTATCTTTATTATATATGTATTCAACTACCCGGAGCCTTTTATTGAACAACCCCCAGGCACAAGACAAAAAAGCCTCCAGTAATATATGTCGATTTTAATAAATGAGTGACAAAACACCGTTCGCCGTGTTGTTGCCGCGAAACTAACAGTTTATTAATAAATAGCACCACAAAGTTGTGTAGGGCGTTCGCAATATTAAACATGTTCAAGATCCGATATTCACAATCCCATCTGAGAAGAGCAGGGGGACGGCCTGACGTAGCCTTTCGAGTCGTTCCAAATAAATTTAATTAAAAGTTCCCAATAAATCATTCGTCTTGTGAAGTTTCGACTGCAGTGTGGCATTCCACTCATAACCAGAAACAAATTTCTGCGCCGTTTCCGACGCCTGCTTCTGTGTGTTGCCCGTATAAAACGATAAATTTATCTGGTTGACTGTTAGAGTTCGCTAGTAGACATTTTAATTACGGCCGTACAGACCATCGTGGAATCATTCGTGCAACTTTAGCACCTGCTCACTGGGAGGCCGTAAACTCGAAGGGACGTTGTAGCAAAACGGCGTAACAAACGCAAAGGGATGACTCGTTTGTCTTTTGTAATTGCTTGATAGCAGGCCATAAAAGTACCAAATTGCATGGTTCGAGTTTAAGAGATTCTAACGGCCCTTATGATTTATAACCGAAGTGTATTGGTACTTACTAAACCGTTACTACATGCTACATTTAAAAACATTTTGTATAACGTACTAATACCAGACGACATTTGAAAAGAGATATGTACATTTTTATACTTTGTCTGCAAGAGCGCTTAACTTTTTCGCCCAAAAATTTCAGAAAATAATTTCAGTTACGCACGCTTGAATACTGTGACTAGTCATCCTGTACTCTTCTTTAATTAATGTACAACACCGAAATTTAATTTGTTCATCATCATCATAACAGGATCCGCAAGACTCTTTTTTATCATGAGCTAATCTTCGCATTTCCTTAAAACTGAAACTTCCGTCAAACTTAAGTTTTTGTGAACAGTAATCTAATCTGGGTCTACGTCTACCCCTTTTAATTCCTGTTTTTGCTTCTCATACGTCTCTGACTTAGCCCTTCATGCCTTAGAAGGCGTTCTACCAACCTAACACGCTTAGTGACTTCCATACTGCTCTCTGTTCTCCTACTTTTCCTAAAACCTCCTCATTTCTATCTTCTATCTAAGGTATCCTAATCTATTGCCTGTAAAATCACATTTTAACCTTTTTTATGCTGCCGCGCCCACTGTCCCTACACAGTACTGAGCCTCTAACAATTGATAACTATACCTACACATTGAGCAAACTCACTAAACATTTTTCTAATAAAATTATGATATTTCTCATCATAAGGTCGTCAGTCCTAAGACTAGTTGGACACGTACCTCCACTCTTTCCAATCTAGAACTGATCTTCGCATTTCCCTAAATCTAGAACAACCCATATCCTTAACTGTTTGCGAAAAGTAATCTACCTCTACCCCTCCTAACTTTCGTTTCTGCCTCTAATATGTCTTTGATTAGACATTCATGATATTTCTTTTGGTTATTAAAATTCTGCAGTCTTCGATAAAGTGAATCTATTAATTTGAATTTGGTTTTAAAATTTTGATTTTGAATTCAGTAAACAGTCATATTTTATGTTTATGAAATTGATTTGCATTAGTCTTTTTGAAGAATGTACAGAACATGTAGAAAAAGGATTTTACCAGTATTTCCTTGCTCGAAATTACTTATTTAACAGCAAACCTTACAAGATGCTGAAAAAAGTAATTAAAACTCCATGTTTAAAAATTAAAGTACTTCGTAGGGAGGCAAAAGTTTCCTCCTAAAAAACTTTTCCATTTGCCGAGAGCGGAATTTTTGAACAGTTATAACAACTTTCACTTCTCAAATTGAAACTTGTGCGTTTTTCACAAATCTTTCACTTTCCCCTTCCGTTTACCTTGAGATCCGAAGCAGAAATTTGTAATTATAAACCTTTCTAAAAGTTTCGTCCAATCCGCGCAATAGTCTACCTCAAAATCAATTTATTTTCTTCTTAACAACCGCAAAATCAACTTTTTCCAATCACAAATCTAACACTTCATCAACCTTTGTAATCTCCAAAATACAGGACTTCACATTTAAATTGAATTATCAAGTAATTACTCTTAATTTCACATTAAAATAGCAAAAAGCCTGTTACAGTAATCTGAGAAAGAAAATACAATGCTACACGCCGCGTGCTTTGAAGATGTTTTACTCTAGCATGAGAGAATACACTTTCGGGGATCCCCAGTAGCAAAAACACAAGCATGGTGTTGGCCTCCGAAACCAAGATGTCGGTGACCAATGAATTAACGCTGCATCCGGGGTTCCAAAATGAATTGTGTAAATGAAGTATTTACAAAATTTCCTCAGTTTCGTTTCACCATCACAAGGTAGTTAGTTCAAAACGTGACTAAATATGTATCTCTTCTCCATCTAAAGTGGGTTTTCGATTATCTCTCTTGACTCGTGGTCCATCAAGAATTTTGCAAAGTATATAACTTGACCTGAAAATCAAGCTTTTGAAGTCAATCGGGTGGGTTTCTGACTTCAAGTAGTTTTCCATAGTTGCTACATGACTTGACTTGATGTTAAGCAATTTCGCGCTATCAGATGATTATTAGTCTTCTTTTGGAATGAAATGGTGTACTATGGATTTCACTGATAATAATTGGATAGATTAGTAGTTTTCCGGGTTGATGTGTGGTGGTCTATTAAGTAGTTGACTTGACGTTTCATCCAGTACTGTGGTAGACATCTAAGGGCGATGTCGACGACTTTTCTGCTTCCATACTCACTTCCATTCGTTCGTAATAAAATTTAGTGAAACTTCTCCAAGTGTCTTTTTATTATTACTTACTTCCATTCCATTGGGATTTTGTTCCGACCGATGGACAACATGCTGGCTGTTGAACGGCAAAACTATTTTTCAACTTATTAAAATTTTACGACACAACAAAATTTGTGCAAAGAATTACGACTGAAAACACAAACAAAAAATTGTACCTTTATTTCATGTGTTTTGCGATTTATGATAATGTTTGTTTCAGAACTTGAAGAGACAGAGACTGCTTTTAGACTGAGATTAAATGATTGAAGAGCTAAATATGACATTCGACATCATCATCATTATCATTATAAGGTCGTCAGTCTTAAGACTAGTTGGACACACACCTCTTTCCTATCCTGCGCTAATCTTCGCATTTGCCTAAAGCTAGAACAACCTACATCCTTAACTATTTGCGAACTGTAATCTAATCTAGGTCTACCTCTACCCGCCCTAATTTCTGTTTCTGCCTCTAATATGTCTCTGACTAGACCTTCATGTCTGAGAAAGTGTCCTACTAACCTATCTCGCCTATTTCTTATTGACTTCCAAAGAGTCCTCTGTTCTCTTACTCTTTCTAATACCTCTTCATTTCTAATCTTCTCTTTCTACGGTATCATCATCATTCGCCTGTTACACTACATTTCGAACGCTTCTAACCTTTTCTTTTCTGCCGCGCCCATTGTCCATGTTTCGCACCCGTACAGCGCTGTACTCTAAACATACACCTTTAACAACCTTTTTCGAGTTTCTAAATTAACCGTTCACGAACATAGAAGTGACATTCAACATTCCCGATAAAAGAAATCCACAATCCGGCAAAAAATTGGATACCACAGAATATGATTAATGAAGAAATCACGCAGTATGTGGGTATTGAAGAAGTCGTCCTGAAAAAATACTTAATTTTCCAAATACTCGAAGTGTAACTGCTTTCTACTTTTCCTAATAAATACGTCCTCATTTCTAAGCTCTTCTATTGACGGTATGTTCATCGTCCCTCTACAACAATGCATCTCAAACACTTCCAACCCTTTCTTTTACAAAGACCTTTAAGTTCCTGATCAGTTAAAACAATGAATAACTTCGTAATTTGTAAGAAGTGAATTAGTTTTCTCTCCGAATTTAATGCGTCAACTAGTGTAATATTTTCACTATTATCTAGATTGTAGCATGATGATGAGAGGAGATTCAATAAAGGGTACGAAATAATTTTTGTGTCGGCTATTACTCGTTTTTGTCGAGTAGAATCGATAATAAGAGTTGCATTTTCGGTTGAAGTGTTTCTGCGATTTCAAGATTAAATCAAGTGCCGCCGCGGCTTGGCTGTGTGTTCAGCTGTTCTTACCACCATCAGATTAAGCGAGCATGAAGGGGAACTTGCTCGGTCGGATTAGTTCATTCTCCAGATCCAGGATTAAAGATAGCTTCTAATAGCGAATCTTAAGCAGAATGCCAAAATGTTCTTTTTCTTGAAGTAACATGAAGTTTTGGATTAAACGAAGACATTACGAAAAACAATGCAGGATCAAGGGAAACACTGGAAGGACTACAAACTGAGATTACCTACGACCGAAATGTTTCCAAATAAATTATTGGACATTGATTGGAAACGTGAAAGGGCTACCAATATCGAATATTTACCTTCCCTTCCAAACTCATATTTTATATAATAAATATGTAATTATACTTCTAAAAATAAATTGTTTAATTCCCATATTAGAAACATATGCTGGAATCGAACCAAATCGGATTGCGAACCTTTCTTAAATTACATTAATTGAAATTATTTATAAATGTCATGACCTTTCTCCTCTGTAATTGCTAAAATATTTTCTAAACGCTTCGTAAAGATACCTGTGTTAAACTAATATCGAAAACGTGAAAGAACTAAATAAAGAGTTATATTCTGTCATTTTAGTACAATAATACTTTTTTTTCCATTTGTAAAATTGACTTTGGAGACAATTTCCTTACCCTATTTTTGTTCCATCAAACGTAATTTTTAGAATTTTCAGAGGCTCTTCGATAGAACAAGGGTGGGCCTTCTGAAGAGTGAAAGGTAATAGCCGGAAGGGCGTCTTCATTTTTTTCGTCAACAAGTGGACCTTTTAGGCTTATAAAGAGGAAAGACGAATATCCCATGAGACTATAATGTCCAACCTCATTTTTCTTAACGACTCGCCAAGAAAATGGATCGATACACACAACATGGCAGCCGCTCTATCCGATATATTTTCATTTTAACAGACAAAAACCATTGTTTGTATGTTCAAAATGTCTTGCAACTCATATCAATGTCGGCACAGTAGCAATAATAATTTTAGAAGGCACAGATGATAACGTAATTGCTACAAGTCTAATTAAAGGATGGAATTGCATCTTAAGTCTATTTCGATGTTCAGAATGCTGTCGTTTAATAGAAAATTTTCATTCAAAATCACCAATCATTAGAAATGTTGAGCGTATCTAAATCTAGCATTCGGGAGGACATAATGTCACAGATATGGAAAGTGGAAAAAATTTCCACCAACACAATGATTGGTTTAAGGATAGAGACGGTATAGAAACAGCCTGGTTCACATGTAAGAAGTGTTAAGCACTAGGGGTTGATATTTAGGTTACGGTGGAAAACGTTTCCTTCATTGACATGCATGAGGTGCCATGGGTGTAGGTTAGGCTAGGTTATGTTATGGTATAATTAAAATGTAAGTGTCATACCTGTATCCATTCATCTTAACTTGAACGGGTTCGACCAGTAATTAATAAAACAATTGTAACATTTTTAGTTTTGTAAGTAATATCTATCTTAAAATTTTAAAGATACTTCCCTACGTGTAACTAATATACAATATATCCTTGACCTAGTTCACGAAGTTAGTACCTATGCATCATTGTCGTCATTGACAATCAAATTTTACTAATTGTAACATACCGTTAGTATCGAACGATATTTATCAGAAGTAAAATTTTTTTAATTGACAGTCAATCTACTATTAATTATAATTTTAACAGTAAATAACAATGAATGCCTGTTCATTTATAATTAATATACATTCTTTAATAACATTAATTCTGTAAAATAAAAATACAATCTAAAAGCTTGCACATATGCTGTTGTATTATCAGTGGATGTAACCTATGTATATTTATGTAGATGCAGGTACGTACGTAAAGTCAAACACATAATTCAAGAACCGCTGGAAATAGTAATGACTTAGTGTTAGTAACACATATGGTTTTAAGTAAAACGGTTCGTTTCAACCTAAATAAATTTTGATCATGACAGATAGTTGTTCAAAATTGTGAAACAATTTGCAAGAAAATGTATACAATAAAAAAATAGCAGCAACTTGAATCACTTTTAGGTAAACAAGGTAAGTGAGGTACCTACGAATGAGTTTTCGAACTTTTAAGGTTCGTATAAAAAGCTCAAAATGCCACTACGATAAAAAGCTTATCAATAAATAACATTGAACCACATGCAGACAGGTGCCTAAGGACAATGACAACATAAAAATTACCTGTAGCTTGCGGTACTCATATATAAAGCGGTCCCGTTGAACACCACAGCCCTTTTAATTCAACCCCTCCAGCCGAGAATTAACGTAAAGATGAGACAACTAGTTGTTGATTATAATACAAAGTGAGTAGATATTAAGTTATTTAATAAGTACTTATGTGATAATTAGTAGATATGGAGATCGCGTGTCCGTCAACAACTGGCAAAAGTAAAGGAGCGTACCTAACCTAGCCAGCCAGCGGATTGTGACGATCTAGAGCACTATCAACAGGCGATCTTCTCCTCGCGATAGCGACGCCGCCGGCGGCGACGTCGGCGTCGGTAGCAGGGAGGAGCACGTCGTCTTGCCTCGCGCGCGCGGAGGCGGTACTACACTGCGCATTTGATTGCTTACCTAAGTAGTCATGGTAACGACGGCCACCCGCGTCTACTAAACGGCCAAGCAGAGGCAGTCGGTTTTTCGTCGTTGTAGTAACCCACGGCGGTATCCAGGTGAGCCCAGAACAACGAACGGGAGAACATCAAGGTCTCCAGGTCTCCCGACCCACCGTAGTCGCGAAGGACAGCCAGGTGATGAGACCCGTTTGTTCCCGTTTCTTCTTCTGTTACTTTCGTCCGATCGTCGCGTTGTCGTTGAAACGAATTACTTCAAAAGGGGAGCGAGAGCGTGAAGTGAACGCGAACGAATTTCCACGACGCTGCCTAAATTTTCCTTTGAACGAGCGAATACTCATTTTGAACACGTTATCGAAATTCCACCTACCTATTCTTACTAAACAACGAATAAAAAACAGTCGCTTGAATATCATCGAAACTGTTTCTAATTTACGTACCTGTCCCATTTGATCGTTCGATAGGAATTAGAAGAACTTTTATTTTCCTTTTTACTTTCGAGAATAAGCGTTACACAACTTCTCTTGCGAAAACTATAAATCATTCGCACACACATTATTCAGGGATCAGTTGGATCATAATTATATGTATTAAAGCAATCTCAGCTCAGATGTATATGGGTATAATCCTTGTTGTACATCTGGGATGACGTTGATTTGTCAACGAAATTGTGACCCAAGTCTCGCACCTACTAACTTTTACTTTCATACTATTATTGCCTCAAATTACGTAGAACTTCCATTATCTTCGATTGACTATTACTAATGTCTTAAATTGTTTTGCGACCAACCATTATATGTTATTTCTACTCATTTTATTAATGCAAATTGTAATGGGACCAACGTCAGCCTTCGATTTTGTTATTTTTACAGTCAATTTTGCTGGGATCACTAATACTAATCTCTCATCGACTATTACTATTTCTATTGCCTCAAATTGAAGTGGGATTTGCAATGACACGCAACCACTTATTATTATTAAGCTAAATCGTAATGGAACTTGTATTAACGTCATATTACTTTGTTCTGTTATATCTAGGGTTGCCACCCGTACTTTATTATAAACTATTGTACTCTATTTCGAATGTGCGTACGTTATACTTTACAAGACACATAAAGTACGCAAAAATACTTTATTTAAGGCCTTAAGTAAACATCGTAATTTTGTAAGCGATTATTCGAAATTTAGAGTATTTTTATATCAATAGTATTGCACAGAAAAATGGCAAGGCATATTTACGGAACAACCTGATTTCCCAAATCTGTTCAAAGTAGTGTCACAGGAATAAAGCTTCATTAAAACTAATTAAAAATGAACTTTTAGTTTATTTAAATCATTGTTTGCCATGTTTAGAGGATATTAATGTACTTAAGAGCGACAGCAATTTGTTACTGGCTGCTAGGTGTAACAACAAATATGTTTTTGAAAACAAAAAATAAAATTAGTGTCCGACCGAAAGTTCGGTTTCGGTTTTGGTTTCGGTCGAGTTTCGGCAATAAAACGAGTTTCGGTTTCGGTGGCAAACCTGCCGAAACTACGACCGAAATCGAAACTGCGTTCGGGAGTTCTCGCGCTCTGCTCGGTCATGTTCGGTGCGTTAAATTAGTCGTTTACCTTTTGTTTCTGTTGAAGTTTGATGTCATTCAACATGACGAATTAAGTTTAGAAGAAGTTAATTTGTTCTTAATTAAGATAAAAGTGATATTAAGTTCCTATACCTATTGTGATATTAGGTAACAATAACAAAAGTAATTTTATGATTAATATTATATAAAAAAAAGCATGAATAATCTTCAAAAAAAATGAGTCTAGTCTACTATACTTACTCAAACATCTCACCTATTTTAAGTATTTTTAAAGCGCAATTAAAGTATTTCCTTAAATGACGGGTTGTTATGTTGATTTTGATTTGATTATCAATAAGCGAAAATGTCAAAGACTGCAGAGCTATGTGACTTAAAGATAAAAAAATAAAACTGACTGATTATAATAACGTTTTCTTTATTTTTCTCGCAAAACATGATCCTTATAAGGAAGTTTCGGTTTTGGTTTCGGCCGAAACTGAGACCGTTGCCGAAATTCGGTTTCGGTTTCGATCGTAAAAACCAGTTTCGGTCGGACACTAAATAAAATACTTTATTTTTATGCTGAGTACTTTTTTTTTAACCTTTCAGTCGAAACATACTTTATGTAAAGCCTGAAAGGGTGGCAACCCTAATTATATCCCATTTGATGTTTAAATGCCATAATTATTACTAGTACACTATTTATAATCTCTGATAGCATTTTTGTACTTAGTACTTCAGTTCGTGGTCGAAACAACTAAATATTGAAGGCCATATAAATAGGTGCTTATGCACATATTATTATGTACCTACCTATAATGTTATGATTTGCTTTCAATTTAGTCTTTACATAGGAAATTTGTTTTGTTTGGCGTTGGAGATTGAAAATAGCTCCTGAAATTGTCCCCTAGCATGGGGTTGCAGAAATCAAACATCCTCGTCATTTATCATCATCCGTATTATATCATAATAAACAGTACCGAGCAAACGTTTGTACAGCTACATACATACATACATACATACACACATACGTACGTACGTACGCATATATACATACACGTACGTTTATATTTTGCAGTTTGTTTCCAGAGTAATGGCATTAATAAATTCAGCGGCGGCTACTGCAAACCGACAGAATATAATATCGCAAATTTCATTGCGATTATAATAACAAGAATTGTAAACATGCGGCGGAGCTTTGTGTAAACTAAATGCCGCTTGGCATATAATGAAGAATGTAATATAATCAATATCAGAGAAAATAATTAACAACGGATTTAGTACAAAATAACATTTAATGAATGTTATTGAGTAAATCCTACGGGCTATCTGTTACACCGCCATCATAAACAGCACGTCAGAGCGATAACAATGAATTTAAAATTCCATTCCTAAGATCATTTTAAAATCCTTGCCGACCTTTTACCAAACTGTGAGATGTATCTGCCAGAGTTGACGATAGGGTGAACTCTGGCCCAACTTTGGGTTGTGCCCAACTTTCACCGAACAGAGTTCACCCAAGATTGGACAAAGTTATGATGCATACGATTAATCTACCAAGAGTGGGCAGTTGGTAAATGTCTAGATGATGGCCCTCTGGCGGTGGGGATGGGGGTGGGTGGGATCGAAATAGGGAAGGGGGGATCGAAAGAGGACGTTGACCTAAGTGAAACCCCATAAAAAATTTCGGTTGAAAATTGATTATTTTGTCAATTTTCATACACTATGATTCAAATAAAATTCAATAAAAAAAATATTTTCAAGCTGATAAAGGTGGGGGATCGAAAGATCACTTGAACAAAACCCGATAACCTAACCTAACCAAACCTAACCTACCCTATTGATAAAGATATTTAAATAATGTTTTATATAACTTTCTCAATATTTTTATGTATTTTTCATTAGTTTTAGTTTGAATATTGTTTAAGAATGACTATATAAATATTTACATGCCTAGAAATGTATTGGCATTTTTATTAACTTTGAACCCCCATAACGTGGGGGTGAGACTGCCACGAACTTTTTATGGTACAGTGGTGGGTGAGACCTCCTCTTTCGATCCCCCCACCCCACCATCATCTAGACCTTAACCTGGGTAGTTTTCTCTGTCTCAGACCTGGACCAAAGTTGGCTTCATTACCTTCGGCTGATTAATCTTGGGCTAGCTTTGGGTCAACGTACATTGATTGGAGACTTATTTTCTGTACTTAAATTCAAATAGAATGATATATACGAGAAATTATTTTAACAATCTGAATTATATTATTTATAATTTAATTTTGTCCCAGAGCTCATGACTAGCAAGCCAACTTTGGCCCACACCTAACCCAATCGTACTTTCGTACATTGGGAGGCAGACTCGAGAAATTATTGACCAAAATGAAATTGTTTTGTAAAAGGAAGATGATAATATCTTCTTATTCTTCTGCAGTGTCCTTTAACGAATGTTGACTGTCATATTGGCAATTATCACATTGTTGACAGTGATACTGCGCTTGATTTCTGGCACGACACCTGTTCGATTTCAGGTACATCACTATTTTGTGAATAATGAAAAACTGAATTTGAGTAGGTTCGTATTTTAAAATGTTAGTTTTAATAATTCCATCCTGAAAAACGTTGAGCAGGAGACAGAAGAGGTTTACTTGGTAAACGAGTATGTATAAAATTCGAGAAATAGTTTTCGAATCGAGAAGCACCACAATATTATAAGGGCAGAAAAGGCAAGCAACCAGACAAATAGACATACAAAAGGAGGTACTTCGATGACGGATGAAGTGGTAGTGTCGTGCCCTCTGTATCCTTAGCAACTGGATGAGCGCTCTCCGTTAAATGGCTTGTTATTACACAAGTCCAGAATACCTGCTATTGATAGAGAGTTTTCTGAAGGTTTCAAAGGGCCTATCTGAGCTGCTATGGGTACCGACGACGGATGCTGCTTTTGCTATTCGATGTCGCAAAACTCTTCTCTCTGTCTCTTTCTGTCTCTCTCGAACTCTCTTACTCACTCGTCATCTATACATATATATATATTTGACGATGTCGCTGCCACAGCCATCTACTTACCTACTGAAATACGTGTATAATGAGCTTCGTTCCTAATTGGAATACCAGCAAAGAGAAACAGTCGACGACGAGCAAAATAAACGGTTCAGGGACGGATTTAGGCAGTGAAACGTTGCGTTATTGTCGTGATCGTTGCCATAGAAATCTTATAATACGCATCAAGTTCAACTCTTCAAAGACACAATAGACTAATGCTTCAAAAAAGTAAAACGCATTTTTCTTTTAACGACCGACCCAATCCTACAATGAACCGATTTTTAATGTGCTTTAACCTAAATATTTATGATGTGAATAAATTCATAAATTATACCATCATAGTAGCCTCAGTCTCAATATTAGCTGGACACACACCTCCACATCTTCCTATCTTTAGTTAATCTTCATATTTCCTTAAAATTACAACATTCTTTCTTACTACGTGCACCCACTAACCCGATTTCTTCCTCTTCTTAACTCTTCGTATCTCAGAAGGTGTCCTACCATCCCATTTCTCGTTTCTCTTGTTCCTCTCTCATTCTGAGTCCTCTAACTTCTCAGATATCCAATGTTTCATGTACTGTTTTTATATTTCCTTTTATTCTAGTCCTTTCACCCTAGTCACTTGTCCACTAGTCCTTGCTGGACGAAAACTGCGATGTCATACGCAAATCCCTCATAGTATCTTGTTAATGCATACAACAACAAAGTTCTCATAAATATAATAACTATTATACGTTATAGTGGAATAAGGGCTGTTGGGACTCGGTAAATTTTGTTGTTGACATGTCCACATAGTTTCCAATTTGATAAAACTAGTTCCGAAGTATCGACTGAGAAAAATCATTATTTTTGGTGGTTTAATTTTGTGAGTCTTCAAGTTGAACGACCAAATTTTGGCAATGGTGTATTTCTTGACATTTGAAATGAGGAAAAATCCTTGCTGATTATCTATAGGGAAAACTTTTTGTGGCTCCAACACCTCAACAGCCGCTCTTACCTGGAACGTTCATTATTCACCTGCACTCTTATGTGACACACTTTTGCGTTTGTTTTTAAGAAATACTTGGCACGAGTATCCGTGTGATATCAACCCTCTTCCTTGCAGGGAAGACCGGAAAAAGTCAGCGGGGAAAACAGGATAGAAACTCTCCAGAAGTAGACGATAAAAGGTTTTTACTATTTTCGCAAAATAGCTGTGCCGTTACGTAAACGTGCATAGCCGACTGCGAGTAAACAAAGCCATAAAGACTGGGCCCTCTCGATTGTGATAAACGACCGAAGTTGGGTAATCACCTTATCATTTCCGGCGGCGAAGTTCAGGTGAAACTGGTACAGTGTAAGCGCCCTCTACCGATCTAATTGGCGACGATAACGTTAGCCATCGACAGATTTATTATTTATTTCCGATTTATTGCAATACGTTTCCTGGAATAAAAAGATATTTATGAACAAAAGTTTCCGTGGTTTGTCCCCTTTTTCTGCTTTATAGTATTTTAGGCTATTCTACTATCACGGAAACGCTTCTAATCCATTCCCTTTATGACACTTGCACCATCTGCAATTTTCCCCCTAAAATCTATAAATTGCAATTTCAATGATAATAATTGATTGATCCAAGTCCTTTCCTGGTTTTCTTCATTTAAATGATCTTCATCTCGTTCGTCTCATGTATCTCTTCCTGGAAAACTCATGAACTACCCATTCCTACGATTCCCAGAAACTGGACATTCTATCCTACACACCAGTTTACATCACATTTTAAGTTGGAGGGATACTCCACCGAACGCCTGTTTATAAGATTGTTAATTAAAACTGTTTCTGCCTGAAAATAGGCCTTTAGCATGGGAACTGCGTATTATAATAACCACATATATCTATTGAAAAGAATGTTTTTGGACATTACGGTTGGATAGATTTATCTAGTCGCCTGCGTCCAGAGCACACACATGTGTAAGGACATAAAGTTCAGTGAGGCGAAAGAAAAAGCTGTTCCAGGGGCATCCGGCTGCAATAAACCGTACTTGTTCGGTAGAAAGCTTGCCGCTTAGAACACACGTAAACCGATCCGCGTTGCGACGCTAGGTGTAGCATCGTCGTGGTCATTTCGCGACATTTTAATATCTCGCTACAGTGTTCGCATGGGTAGACTGTAGCGCCAGGCGGACGGCCGACGTGGTTTGAATAGAGACGTCACGACGCACGCCGCATGGTGAATAGAAATCCCGGATGGAAATTGAAATGTGAAGGGCGAAATTGATCTTAAATTCAGTGAGTTCTTACGAATAGGTACTTATACAAACTACTAGGTATTACCCGCGGCTAAGATCATCGACGACCACATAAAACTGTTTTTGCTATCTCTCGGGAACAGTACTTTTGTCTGGATAAAAGGTACCATATGTCGTTTTCTGTACCCCTGATAATCTCTGTACAAATTTTTATGATTGATTTTAGCTGCGGTTTTGCTCGCATTTATGTCCTAAATACGTGTCAAAGATCATCGACGATCACATAAAACAAATTTTTCTATCGCTCGGAAATGGTATGTTTTTCTGGACAAAAGGTACCCTATTTCACTTTTTGTACTCCTAACAATGTGTGTACAAAATTTCATAATGTTAGCTTAAGTCGTTACGGCGTGAAACCGTAACAAACAAACTCACATTTGCATTTATAATATTGGGTTACTCGACCCTGCGCTATCCTCTGCTTTATATCCCTACTACTCCTTCCGTCCTCACTTATATGACTTCCTAGATACCTAAAATCAGCCACTTCTTCTAATTTTTCGTCTTCCATCTTTATATTCGCTCTATCCCTACTTATTCTTCCCTTGCATACCAGTATTTTTGTTTTACTTTATTTATTTTCATACAGTACTGCTTTGTCAGTACCGCTTCCATTTTATTTAAAGCTATCTCTAACTCCTCCTTGCTAGATGCTAATACTGCTATATCATCTGCAAATCTAAGCATACTAATCTTTTACCCCTATATATCTATTCCTACAGTTTTACTGTCTTTAATTATGTTGATCGCGTCTTCGATGTATAGATTTAAAAGTAGAGGTGACGGTGTCCATCCCCGTCTGACTCCCTTCCTAATATTACTTCTCTATATTGCAGCCCCAATTCTATAACTGCCTGTTGCTCTTTATACAAACTAAGTATCAAGTATCTTCTATCTCTGTAACTTATCCCTACATTTTTAAGTATATTTAACATCTTGTTAAACAGTTGTCAGGAACGTCAAATTTTTCTTCAGTTTCGACTACTGTGCATCGAAAGAATAGATACATTTGACTCGGTATTGGTGTATTATTGCTACAGCCACCGTTGATGTTGCTGCCCTTCGGACATTCTTTGTTTACTCACAACGTAATATTTCGGTCCGCGAATTTCGAAAAGCGACACAGAATCCCTGTAATCTCACCGTAACCCTTGGGATCACGAATATCCGAACAAGGTAAATATAAAAGAGTTGACTTGTTCTCGGAATTGTGAAACAATAATACGGAACCTGAACTTCTACCGGGAGGGTTTTGTTTCGTTAGGACTGATCAGAAGTATAAAAGAACGGGTGGATTTGAATTGCACCCACTTTACAATAACGACATATATTTCCACATCCTTTTCGCGTTTTATTTAAAATTGGGTCAATATCTACATAGATAGGGAGGAATATTTGTAAAACACTTTCATTTCGTTAAGGAGGAACCATTTCCATGTTGAATCTCATCTACATCCAGCAAGAAACTTCTGAAAATTTACAATATCTAGTCGTATAATTTCCATATTTTACGGAGTACATCGAACCTTTCTGGATTACGAAAAGTTTCACGAATTTATTCTATAAAAAGAAATAAAAAACTCGGGGGACTTTAGCATTTATCATCATTCATCTGGATTAAAAAGGTACAAGAAAATTTATTTCACACAAGAGGTAGGTAGGTAGGTAGGCACTGAGTATCAGATTCTCAAAATACGGTAGAAGATGGTAAGACTTACTGACCCTTACAATATTTTCAGCTGAGCACAGATGTTAATTTGGGATCGATAGTAAAATCAATAATACTAATATTAGGAACTAACATGAAGGCATGCCTTAATTAATATGGCTGACTTTAACTTATAAATTTAAAATAAATACCAGCATTAAATTTCTTGCTGTTGTCGCACCCCCGCCGGGAATCGAACCCGGGCTCTTTGGCTTTACGCGCCAATGCTTTGACCACTAAGTTACGAGAGATGACAACAGCAACAACGACAAACCGTACTATTAGTCACAGATCCGTCGAACTAATGTAACTATATACTGAATATAAATATACATACGATGTAGAAATCTTCCCGAAGTGAGTTTGTTTTAATATGAAATATTCTCAATTTTTACCCACTATGTGTTGCTGTTGTCATCTCTCGTAGCTTAGTGGTCAAAGCATTGGCGCGTAAAGGCAAAGAGCCCGGGTTCGATTCCCGGCGGGGGTGTGACAACAGCAACAAATTTTTGCTCATTAATTTGAGGAAGTGTGTAGTGGGTAACAATTGAGAATATTTCATATCAAAAAAACTAACTCACTTCGGGAAGATTTCTACATTGTATGTTAATTTACAGACTAATTCTTTATTGTAATATCCGTTAACCAATATTGGGATAGGTGTATTTCATTGACACTTTTGTGGCACTTTTATAAAATATTCCCTCTCTCTAAAATACACCTGGATATATATACCGTATAATTACATGTTGCTTTTCAACAGGTTTTTTCTCCCTTTATTGCAGTATTTTTAAGTAACGCCATAAAAGTAAACATTACAAAAACTTCCGAAACGACTACAAAAAGTATAAATTAGAAAACAATGGCAGCACTCCCAAACCGTAAAACATTAACGTAAAGCGACCGCGAGCAAGTCTTATACTTATCTCTTGCGTATGTAAACAGCTTCTTCCAGAAAATTGCGTCTTTATAGTTGTCCATAAAATAAACAAGTGCGAAAAAAAAGTTTATTTGAACATGTCGTAAACGAAGAAAATAAAAGGACGGTGCAAAAGAACATTGCAATAGTAAATACACTTCTATTAGTATCATAAAGAAAATAAACGTAAAACGTACCTAAAAATATAAAAAAAGGGAACGTAAACTAGGATGGTTTTTTAACCGGCTGTGACAACAACTACCGCCGGCTACCGGTTAAGAAATGAACTTAGTTAAAGAAGAAACGTCTAACATCACCTTTAGCGCTTTTGTGATTGCAGTAATTTTTCCGAATTTAAACGCCTTGACGTCAATGAAAACTGAGAATAAATAATATTTCTAAATGAACTGTAAATGTTTTAAAATTATGGTTATAGCTTATAAAACTTTATTAACGTAACAGCATAAATTATGTATAAAATCACTCAGAGGAAAAATTGTATGATTTGCTTTTCCTTCTAATTTGTTTCTGTATGAGAGCACATTTCAATTAAAGCCTTCCCGCCTCGGGAATGGCAAGAAAGACCAGACGAATCAAAAAAAGCCTTTGTGGAATTTAACACGTGAACTATTAGAACAACAAAAATTTTCTTATTACACTTGTTTAACTCTCTAAATCTTAGTCCAGATATATTCACTTTAACAGAAATTCCGTTTCTAATATATTGAAGAAGTAAATGAAAGTGCGTTTTAATAACAATCCTATATATATATACATATACTATATACATATGATGTTGGGCCCATGTTTCATATAACACTGTTGTAGAAATTGACGTGCTCAAACTCCATTACTTTTATTTAAATTTAACGTAACATTAATTAATATTCAAAATTAATATCATCATCGTAAGGTTGTCGGTCTGGTTGGACACGCACCCCCACTCTTTCCTATGCTGAACTAATCTTCGCATTTCTCTAAAACTAGAACTAGAAGGTCGTCAGTTCTAAGACTGGTTGGACACGTGCTTCCATTATTTCCTATCCTGAGGTAATTTTCGCATTTCTCTAAAACTAGAACAGTAATCCAATTTAGGTCAACCTCTCCTCCTCCCAACTCCTGTTTCTGCTTCTAATATGTCTCTCACTAGCCCTTCAATATTTTTAGAATTTCTAAATTAACCGTTCGCAAGCATAGAAGTAACTTATTTTTACTGAAGGCGACTCGACCCTGCGCTATCCTCTGCTTTATATCCCTTTCACGTCCTAGATACCTAAAATCAGCCACTTCTAAGTTTTCGTCTGCTAACTTTTTATTCGCTCTTTCCCTATTTTTTCTTCCCTTGCATACCAGTATTTTTGTTTTAGTTTTATTTATTTTCATGTAGTACTATTTTGTCAGTACCGCTTCCATTTTATTTAAAGCTATCTCTAACGCTCTATAACTGCCTGTTTATACAAACTAAGTATTACTCTTCTATCTTTGTCACTCATCCCTACATTTAACATATTCCTCCATTTAACATTGTCAAAAGCTTTTTCTAAATCTACAAATCCTATGTACGCACCCTGTATGTTATGTACCCCATGAAGGATTCAACAAGGAGGTATGAGGGAAATTTATGACCATTGTTAAAAATGTTAAAAAACATTATAATTCTCACTAAAAACTACTCCTGGATCAGTTCCTGATGTACATTAGAGCGATACCGTAACATATTATTTCCCAGAAGTCCTTTGAAATGACCTGTTATTAAAACCGAGGTGTGTTACGTAGAAATCTCTTTGTGTCTATTGGAATTTCGATTAACCCTCTGTCAGATCAGAGAACTGTTAGTTCCGAAATATCCCCATATAACAATATGCAGACTTGAAACTATTTACTATTGACTGTAAATTTATGACCATTGTTAAAAATGTTAAAAAACATTATAATTCTCACTAAAAATTACTCCTGGATCAGTTCCTGATGTACATTAGAGCGATACCGTAACATATTATTTCCCAGAAGTCCTTTGAAATGACCTGTTATTAAAACCGAGGTGTGTTACGTAGAAATCTCTTTGTGTCTATTGGAATTTCGATTAACCCTCTGTCAGATCAGAGAACTGTTAGTTCCGAAATATCCCCATATAACAATATGCAGACTTGAAACTATTTACTATTGACTGTAAAGTGTGACAAGGGCAACGCAACGGCTTCATTTTCACAGCGATATACAGGCCGCAACTTAACATCAAAGTAAATTGTTCAGTAGCAATACGTCGATCACCGAAATCGCTTTCTAATGAAAATCCAGATATGTGTTTTCTCGTGGAATATCACGTACCGAAATTCCATCCATGTAACATAATGTTAAGGGTACTTTCACGTAATAGCATCAACAACCAAGAGTTCGGAATGTGCCAATATTGAACTCACTTCCGATCCCGATACGTTGCAGCTGAATTGTCAATATGCATTTCAAGTGTAATTCAGTCTTTATGTTGCTGCTAGTAAATTCATTAATGAGACGTTATTGCACAAACCGTAATGAAAATTCATTTGTAGGAATGTTTAAGGCTAGCTAATTAATTGTTTGAAGTATTTTTTGTAAAATTTACTGAATGGAAATTGTTCTTCCTGGTCAATTTTGTAAACAGTGGAATCACTGTAGTATTTTCACCCAAGCAACCTTCATAAATACTTAATATATTTTTCTAGCCACTTACCACCAGACCAATATTCTGCAAGGATGTATTGACGACAAACACTTACCTGAAATAAAGAGAAAACAATGTTAGAGAATCATCATTATCATAAGATCATCAGTCCTAAGATTATTAGATTAAAATCAGCCAATTAAAAATTATTCTTTTTCATTTATTTAAAAATATATAGTTCTTTGTAAATATACATGTATAAACGTGTTAAAATGAAATCGTATAATAAATAATAAAATATTAACTTTACTGTTGCTCAATTTTATCAACATTTATGTTTAAGTCGAAAATCAAGGATTTTAATATGACTATAGTAAAATATTTAAAACGAAAAATACTGAAACCATTCTAAATCCAACAATTCAATTAGGCTTTAGTAAATAAAGAGAAACACGTGGTATCGTGTCTACTCCTTTTTTTTTTCCTTTTTTTTAGGAAGCATGTAACATCTCTTGCTATTGATTGGTCGCGTTTTTCTTTTAAAAGTAGATACATCTATACCCAGTCTCAGTTTCCTTCACATTCCAAACTGAAAACCTTTTCCTGCGTCGTATTTTGTTAAAATCAAAGAAATGCTCATTAAAGATACCTGTCCCTGTACGCAACTACATCAAAGACTTGTTACCGACAGACCTACTTTTCTGCCTTTAGGTAGATGTACATTAGGCCGTTCCCGGGATATTTTTCTTCCTTTGAACTGATCAAGATTATGGTCATTATGGTGCAACTGATTTATTCGCCAGGAGAAAAGAAACTTCACTTTTGTGGATCTTATTCTGTATTCCAAAAAGAGACGAAAGATGTTTGAAAATCCTGTTGTGGGAACATTGGCAGACATTATTATATGCCAGGTTATTTTAGTAGGAAAATGACGTGATGAGTTAGAGTGGGAATGGTCCAATCATATTGAATACGTATTAAAAGAAAAGGATGCTTATAGGTGAGACGTAGGGTTGAAAAAAAGTGCTCATTTAAATACATATATAGAAAAGGATATAGGATATTTTATCTACTATGTCTTACGAGGGAATGCTGTTTAAGGGTAAATGGAAAGGAGTAGGTGAAAGATACAGGGGATAATAATTTTGTCAGGGAAAAGAAGTGAAAATATTTGAAGGAACTGTGAAGGTAGGTGAAAGGATTGTGAAGATAGGTGAATTGTTACTTAATTTGTCGATAGATTTAATTAAACATGTAGTATATTGTTGACAGATACATAGTTAATTATGTCAAATGGCATAAAATGTCTTTTTTTCTTTTGTGTTTTTCAAGTATAAAAGAGCATCGAGATCAGCTTAGTTTAATTTATTTTCTAGTGGTTTTTGTATTCCAAATTTATTGTAAACATAACTTAATGCTTTAGTTATAATTTATAATATTGTATACCATATAATTAGATGCATACGGAACACAATTCCATGCTTTTCTTTTCTCTTTTAGACTTTATAAATGTTATATTAGCAGTTCTAGATTGAATTTTGCCTTCTCTAGAAGAGTATAATTCCAAAAATGCGATGATCGCCTTGCTTTTCACCGGCTTTATTGATATTTCATGAATTTGGTGATGTAGTGTTTGGTGTGCCTTGCGGTACCACACGAGCTACATATTTGAACGAAGCAGCAGATATCGGTTTGGAGCAAAACAAACACAGTCTCCGTTACCAAACGTCTCTGGGGACGAAAACGGCAAGTTTGAAATACATAACATGAGATGTATTAAATTGGCCTAGTCCTTAACAGTCAGTCAGTCAGTACACTTGCTTTCGATTCGATTCGGCTTGCCATCCTCATGTCTCATGGTTGCCTAAAAACGAACTGTATACATACATATAAACAAATAAACGACAACTCCACTTCGATTCTAAAGCTAAAAACTATTCATGCGAAAGATGTATTAAATTCTCATGGGGATGCAACTTACTTTTCAACTTTCTTTGTACCTTAAACCGTTTTTACAATGTACAGGGATAAAATAATTGATTAGAATCGAAGAAACAGAAGGACTTAAAACAAGTAAAGAAAACTATATTTAAAGGTAGAGATAGCTTAAAATCTCATGGACTCAATGTTTCTGATGTGTGCAATATGAAATAAAGAAAATTATATTCATAGGTAGAGATAGTTTAAAATCTCATGGGCTCAATGTTTCTGATGTGTGCAATATGAATGCAACAAGGACGGCCCTTCGTGTCCCAAGACATTTAAAAATACCTCTAGCTATAGCACGTATGTCGTTTGAGTTAGAAATTCAAAATTCTATGTGTTTTGATTTTAAATATCCGCACAGAAATTGATATGAGTGCAATACGAATAGGTATTTCATGTAGCTACATAAAATATAACACTAAATTCAACAGAAACAGTGTTTTGTAACCGTCATACAGGCCTAAATATACAGTAACCATTTTATTTTCTGCTAATACACACTGAATATATAATTTTCTCTAACTTCCGTTCAAAAGAGACCTATAGTCAGTTCAAAACCTCAAGAGGCTAATACTATTGTACATTACAAAAATATTAAACCGGCTGTTGCGTTAATGTGCCTCGTTATGTGATTAGAGATGAAGCTTTATATATAGGTACTCGAAACAGTTACGTCCAAATTCCAAGGTTCATGACATTCTAAAGTACCTCTACGTACCTTTTTATAACATATTTCTTGGGTGTTACATAGGTATCTAAAGACTTTGTGTTACATTGTACGCTATTACATACACTCTTGATTTGCACCGCAATAATACGCATTTTTAGCTGATTCAGTGCTATGGGTACTTACATTTTGAGGTTTCTATCGGCTCGAAATGTTTTAAAATAAAATTTAAATTTTATCATACTCGGGTTTGATAAAACGGGTACAAAAAAAGATGATACGTTAAATAATGGAAAGGTTATAAGCGAAAAACGGGAAATAAGCATCGAAAAAGCTCCAAGACGACTCGAAGTAAAGGTAAAATGAGGGTAAGGGCGATATCTATCTGGCGGATAAATTACAGTGAGTATTTTTATTCGAGTTCCCCTAGCAGGGAATATGAGAATAAAAATTTGTTGATGCAGTAAGGAAAACGCCTGGGCTCAATTACATAAAAATGTTCCTCTATTAAATTTCGTGCTCTGCCAGGGCCCGTCGGGGAAGCTCTATTTTACTACATTTTAACCGGCGTTCAGGGGGGATTTCGTGATGAAATTCGCGAACGTTGCTCGACTGAGACCAATGGCAGAAAAGAAGTCAAACAATATAAGCCAAACGAAGCCATCCAGACAGCTAGCGGAGCAACGCAACATCAGTGAAAGGAAAAATGAACAGGTCGCATCAGTAAAAGAAGAATGACAGACACAATCACTACGAATGGTGGGTGAAAAGAATATTCCATTTCGGCCGCGGTACTGCAACACAATTGATTTCGTACGTCTTCAACCAACAATGTTTTTAGCAATTTGACAACAGCATTTCTCCTAAAAACATTCCATTTGCAATGTTAAAAGTTCAATTTAATTTGATTGAAGTCCCCATTTACATGAAAATTTTCAAAACAGAACATTTGAGAAAATCGACGACTGAGCTAATGAGAACAAAAACATTGAATTTGTTCGTTGTCACTATAATAGTTTATATGTCTGGTTATGCCATTAAAACAACGTACAGTTTAGGTATTCAATACATGTAAATCTATATTATAAAAGAAAGTCGTTTAAGTTACACATTTATAACTCAAGAACGGCTGAACCGATTTGGCTAAAAATTGGTAGGGGGTAGCTTAGAACCAGGAGACGGACATAGGACATAGGACTTTTTATCCCGTTCCGGTGAAAAACAAAAATGGTATAACAAAACGCAACTGACATGGAATAACAAAACGGAACTGACAACTAAACGTAATGTTGTCTATGGTTAAGTATAGTGTTTTATTTATAGTCAGATTTACCTGAAACATGACTAATGCTTTTTCATATAAAATTAGTGACATACATACCTATATTAACATTTTACAAAATTCTACCTCTTTAGGAAGCTGAAAGGGACTTGCAAAGATTGTATGTTTGTTTTTGGTCTGATTTAGTTGAAACTGGTTAAAAAAAGTCAATCTCTGTTGGGGATGGGGGATGAGCGGTGAAGAGGAGTTGCAATGTTTAAATGGAACATATATTATTTGTGGTCAGATTTAGTTGAAACTTGGTCTTAATGGTCTCTCATTTAATTTCTGAAAGACATATGTCGACATTTTAAAAAAATTCAAATCCAAAGCGGAAGGGGGTTCAAAAAGGTGTTACAATTTTTGTTTCGGACATACTTTATTTGTAGTTGAATTTACCTGAAACTTGGTATATATGCTGTTTGATATTATGAATCAAATGAAAAGTGGTTGCAACGTTTGCATGGGGAATATTTTATTTGTACTCGGATTTACTCGAAGGTTGCTCATTGTTGAAATTAAACAAATACGTATTTTGGCAATTTTTAAAAATCAACCCTTAAGGATGAAATGTTCTTGCTGCGTTTGGGGGAGTTAAAAGGTTTTACGGAGAAACAATATTAATTTCTGCGAGCGAAGCCGCGGGGAAAAGCTGGTTGTTTATAAATCATACTGCAATTTTATTTTAGATTTTTTGAAGGTATCATATGAAGGTGCTGCAAACAAACCCTACTACATCCTTCTTTAAGAATTTCTTTTATTTATGACGCACGAATAGCTGAAATGATAAAAAGGGATAAGAAAAGTAGAAAAACGCAATTTTTATACATCAGGCAAGCATCATTATTCGTGACATGATGTATGTAGGTATATTATTTTCCGTTTTTTTTTATTTCACTGATTCAAAATACTATAGTACCTGCTCAAGAAAGGTGCCCGTTCCAAGTCAATTTGCTTTATAGAATTATAAGTCCAAGCAATAAAAGAAAAGTATTTCAAGGGTAGAAACGAGGGACCTGGTCGAGATGAGATTCGTGCTATATGTGATTAAGGACGGTAAAAATATCATCGAAATGTTTTGTAAAGACGTGTATAGGTAAGTGGTCACCCATCTCAGTCCGTTGCTTTTTCTACGTAGGCTTGATACTTAACTCGACCCCTCCCGTTTCAAGGATCTGAGCGATTATGGACTTCGTTGAAAAAGAAAAGGAAAAATCTTTATCTGCCATGTGCGTACTTTTTTGTTCTAATGTTTACGTGCTCGAAATGAACATACCAACATAATAGTCAACACTAATTGATTCATCATATTAAAGTGTTTAGTCCTTAGAATTGTTGGACATGCACCTCCATTTCTTTTACTCTTAATCCAGTCTTCGTATTTCTTAGAAACTATTTTCGAAAACTAGTCTAATCTAGTTTCTACCTCTACCACTTTTAACTCCTGTTTCTGCTTCTCTAAGATGTCTCTAACTAGCCCTAACGTTCAACTGCGTCTTTCTCGTACATGTATGGGTTTAAATGCTAAGTAATGAGACAATTACATGTAAAATATTCATAAATACCTATATATAGAAGCCTACATATCTACGTCAATCCATTAAAACACCCACTTCGGCTTTTTCCCCTTCGACCCTTAAATACGGCAATACGAAAACTACGCAAAATTCCATTTGATGATATATTTCTGATTATTATCTCCTCCAAAAACTAGGCTGGATACACACCCGAAAAATGTGGTAGAAGACAAAATTCTTACAGAAAGGTTTGGGCATTCATACATACAAAACTAACAGTTTAAACAATGAGGTGGTTCATTTTTCGAATAATAATTCGCCCTGTTCGAGTTAGATAGAAATAAAATGACGAAGAGAATATTATTTATGAATAAATGACAAAAAACGTTGTTCTACATGTTCATCGGCTGTGACAAAGTCACGACTGGACCTAAACCTCATCTGTCTCCCTCTTTGTTTTGTGATAATATTTTAAAAACTTGCTTGGATCATTTAGGCATGTCCTTGAGCAGTAGTACTCCAGAAATGATCATTTCGTCTCTATACGATTCCTAGAAAGTCTTCCACAAGAGTATAGGTTAGGTTAGGTACTTGACCAACTGTCATAAAATATTCTGTACAATTTCCGCCTACAGTGAACCCAAAAGTGTTTTAAACAAAAACCTGTCGGTGTTTACATCATTTTAAACGAATAGTTTCGTTCACAATTTCAGGCTGTACAATGTATTTTTGTACATAACGAAATCCTTTAGTACCTAAATATTATCATTTTTAATAGGAACGTTTTTAGGAACTCTCTATCCACGATTGAGAACAATGGATATTACGTTTTATCTGAAATGCCGTGCACTTGTGGCACATGAAAGGTATTAGTTGCATCGCGTTAACCGTCACGATCGGATAGGTTCCAATGGGGTGAACCAATTGTACTACAATATATATCGGGATCTTGGCAGATAGACAATGACGTTAATGCCCTCCAACTGCGTACAATTTACACGGACGTATCCTTCGACCCAGTTTGCTTTGCTTATACCTACATACGACCATGTGCTGGTTTGTTGCAAAGGAAATACGAAGGTGGATTGATAAGTTTCCGGCCTAACCAAGAGATGACGCCACTAGGCCTACCTTGAGGTGACATTCTATAGTACCATCCTTGGATAGCTTGTAGCTATAGTTTCAGCCCGATCTCCTTGCTAGTGTAGGTTTGACAGCACG
>NW_020439068.1:165560-195538 GCF_000699045.2 Agrilus planipennis | reverse complement strand
AAGATTCAATATATAATTGAGCGCGATATTCAATTCTTAATGACATTATTAATTTATTAAAATATTTTTTTCTTTTCAAAGGAGGAATACATCATCGACGAGTCAGATGATGATGAAAAAGCTAGTTGTGAAGTGTCGGATGATGATGAGGAAAACTGATGTAAAAATTAAATTACACTACAATTAATGCATTCATGTTACGCCTCTTACTCCTGCGCCCTTAGCAGCTTTCCCCCCTCACCTGTCAAGGTCTTATGCTATTCAAAACCGCCTGTCATTGTACAGATTGTTTTTAAAACGCTTATTAAAGAACATATCTAAATTTCAACTATATAGAAGAAAGTTTATTTTACTTCCTAAACTGTGCACCTTTCGATTCACCTGGTAGGTACTTTTGTTCACAGTAATCGCCTATCAATTTTTTTTCATAATTTACAATGAATAAATTAAATCATATTAAATTTTTAAGCTTACAGTAACAAGTTTTTGTATCTTATTTATTTTACAATTTAAAAAAATAAAAGGGCTGATGACGTGCAGGGCTGATGCCTGCCAGGTCATGGTTATTGCCCTTAGAGTGCTATAAATCACCATTCTACAAATTTCTAGCTTTACAGAAGACCGTTACTCGGAGGGTTCACTAGCTCTTGGACTATTCGGGTGCAGTCCGCAGGCCTGTCCGCCCACCAGCATTAGTGGCTGGTGGGAATGAAACACCAAAGTTTTTTTTTCTTCCTACCCCACAGGTCTCCAGATGTCTAAGGCGGAGAGCAAGTCGTCGTCAGCCTTACTGATGAGTCCAGGCGTGCTCTCGGGACGAAACATCTTTTCTTTCTTTTCAGTAGATAACGAGATATCACAGTTTTTCCTTTTGTTTTTTTTTTTTTAGTAGAATTGTCCTGCATCATATTCGGCACCCGGACGAATCCTAAAAAAAGAAGTACCGGATCCGCCGTGTATCGGATCGAAACCGGCTTCCCGATCCATTTTTAAAAGCACTGTCTAAATTCACGATTCAGAAGGTGTTCTAATATCCTATCACCTTTTTTGATGGACTTCCATAGCGCCCTCTGTTCTTCTACTTCTTCCACAATATCTTCTCCTGTTCCCAAACTTTTCTGTACACATCATTTTCATTATTACATCTAAAACCTTTTTTCCGACGTGTCCTACATCCACGTTTTACATCTGTAGTGAATATACATATTTATTATTAACCCTCCGCGAGCAAATTGTGGACCAGTGATGAAAGTGATGCGTCACCATAATTCTGTTACCACACGGAGCAAGTGCAGCGGTAATATCATCATTAAATAATTAATGGATGAATTGACTTGGGACTCGGAACATATTACGTCACGGTGATCCCCACTAGTATTAATATTTATAATTAACGATTATGATTTAGACAAATAAAAATGGTCACGTAAAAGTATTTCCCACTAATGGATTTCTTTACAACTCTTGTCCCGATACCTACTCTGTTATTGTGAATTTACTTTGCACTCTATCGTTGAAATGGACTGACAGACGGTTTTCAAAGTCTAAAGCTCTCTAGAGAAACAATTCTCAATCGATTAAGTTTCGTCAAGGAAATAAACCATCCACAAGACTATTTCTTTTTATCGAAAATTTTCGTGGTGAATTTTTATCTCTATTTATAGACATATTATCTTTGTCACGTTTCAAATGGACGAGGAAGGGGAGTACTATCACACTGTAAATATCCAGAATGTCAAACAATTATGAGTGCATTAAGAACTATCATTTAATTAAATTTTTTATAGACGCAATCCTGAAATCGAAACAAAACAAAATACATGCTATAAATATTATATATGTATGTATGTATGTATGTAAATAAAACCTTATTTCGACTGCAATTTCTTGGTGTAATTTATCTACAACGATCGTATTTCTTAAATTAATTGATACATGAAATTTCCTTTCAGAGAATAAAATCGCAAATTAGACCTTACAATTACAAATTTCGTTCATTTTCACTAGCAAACGCAATCGTCGGACGAAGCATCTGAGCCGTCGTCGCTACATATGCAGCTACCTTCATCTTCACACTGTTTCGAAATACGACTATATACTAGTTCGGCGATATTTTTAATTTGGGTTACAGTACATTTCAGTGCCGTCGGGACAGTTTTACAGGTCTCGCAATTTTCCATGTCTTTCAGTATTTCCGCTATTTGACAGGCGAGATCACTGAGATCATCTTCTTCTCCACATGAATCGTCGTCTTGACACATTTTACATTTTTCCTTCAAATACGCGAGTTCTTGTTGCAGCCTGACGTTAGTTTGGTCCAAATTTTTCATGTTCTCGCAAGTGGCTTGAAGTTGTTCTTGAAGTTCTTTTATTTGCTTCGTGTACTTACAATGCTCCATTCCAGGAGGTACGGGACCTTGTCGAGCTGGTCCTCGAACACAACCCTCAAGATCCCTTTTCGCTTTTGCTAAGTCACACCCGAGCTTTTTGTTTTCCTTGTGAAGATAGCAATTCATTTGTTGCAATATCTTCTGCAAGTTTTTACTGCCACCTTCGCACATGGCTGCATTATGGCTGCAGGATTTTTTCCTCTGATTTTCTAATTCTTCTATTTGAGACGTTAGCTTTTGTTCTTCGTCGACAAGGCTGTTCAACTGTTCCAAACATTCTTCGTCGAATGAAGAATGTTGACTATTATCTTCGTCAAACGGGCAATTGTCGCATTGGCAGCAAGGTTCGCAAGTGCAGGTGTATTTACCTTTCTGAGTTTCTTTGCCACATTTGGCTTCCGAACTACCACAACCATAATTTGCTACGGTCTCTTCATCGCAAGAACTATCGTCATCCAATGTATTGACGCTTTTGAATGATGCGGAGGAACCGCTATCGGCAAGATGAGTGTAACTGTCACTTTCGAAAAATCCCCTACAGCCGGTATTGCTCTTGTTCTTACAACGATCCTTGTTGCAAAAATCCGATGAACTTATCTGATACATTGCAGCCAATAATTAGCGCGCGATCTATGAATACGTTGAACTGAGATTTGGAAGAAAGAAATTGCAGGAATTTTATTATTTGACACTTGATTACGTATGATTTGATAGAACTTTGCATATCACATAGTCAACGAACACACGATATGAGTAATGATTTCTATTAAACTACATCAAATGTCAGATTGACATTAAAAGTCGATCAACTGAAGTATCAATCTTATTATACTTAGTTTAGTTTCTCTAGCGATGTGACCTTTAGTTTCACCGGCGCAAAGTAGAAAAGAACAGCATTAGGTCAGAAAAGAAAGGAAACAACTCTCGGCCAAACTCTTAACCGGTGAGGAGCGTATAATCCGTACAGTACTGCACGGAAAAATTGATCATTTTATCCACTAAAATTGCATTGCTCAAATGTGGTGTTATTGGTATCAATTACTACTGAAAATATCAACGAGATGTTTATTTATGTTTGAAGACATATTAAAGGCTTTAACGCTTGTTTTCAACTCGCACTATTATTCATGATTGAAGAAAACTTTAGGTAGGTACTGTATGAAAAAGTATGTTTAATGAACAAGAGTCGAGAGTATAATGAGCTTTTTTCTCCCTACCTACGATTTTGCCAGCGCGCATCCAAGACATTGGAAGGGGCACATCGCTAGAGAAAATAAATGAAGTATAAGTTGTAGTAATGGTAAGAAGAAACAAAATGACCTAAATCAGAATAAATTTCAATCCTTACAGGATGACATCCTGCACCACTACAGGCTACAGTTTCTTCAAATATTTTTACCACAGATGAACCAGATGATAATGATACATTAGAAGAATTTTTGGAGAATCGAACTGGAAGGGGTAACCTATCTTACCCTGCTCCACCTAACTGTTAGATTGCATAGTTCCAGAGAGGGCGCTGGTGTGATCACTTGAACTTTACCATCTAACGTAATTACAAGTGGTCATTACCCATATGTCAAATGAGGTTAACATTATAAAGCGACCCGTACGTGTTTATACGCACACATGCATATGGATGCAACATTCACCCCTAAATAAATGGCTCGCTTCGGCGTTGGTGGACGTCGGTAAATCTTGTAACGCAATTGAATGTAATCCTTGAAACTAATTAAGAGGTAGGCACGGGAATACAAAGGAGCTTACCTGGGGAATTGAATACTCGTGTCAGGGCGACTACATTCTATTAAACGTTAATAGTTACATAAATCTATGGTTAATGGACGCAGCTGTATGCAGCTGACATCATACTAGACGGGGATAAGCAAACCGTCCTGTCTGTCGATAATGAAATTGATCTGGATGACGCAGGATAGTCAGTTACTACCAAATCAATTCCAACACGCATCCGTTTAGGCCCCGGAGGGAACGTTACCCCACATGAAACCAATCAACAACGCACTTGACCCGTCCATTTACTCAGAAACATGCTGTAATCCGGATGAGAGGACACGGCAACTTCATTTCCTTTCTTTCTTTTGTTTTTCTTTTCTCTTTCTGCTTCGTCGACACTTTTTATAGCACCCGCTTAACAATTCTAAAAGGACAAACCTTTATGGATGATTGAGCCAAATCAAACATTGGACTGCGCCTTAGATAAATAAATATAAAAGAGATAGGTACATACTGAAGGCCAACTGCAAGAGAGCCAAGTGGATTAGATCTCTACAAATGATATTCTCATTAGCTCGACATTGCTATATTCATGCCTAAATGATTTGTTAAATCTTTGTTTAGTCGATTGAGTTTTAAAGTGTATGAAGGAAAGACACTTTACTTTATTTCAATTTTTGCATGCAACATGAACCATCTTCGCCAGAAAAGAAAATCAGTACGTAGCTGAACCGAATATCATCAGTTTTGTGTTTTTCTAAATATTTTTTTGTACTCCTAATACCTTATTCAAATATGTTTGGATACAAATAGTCATTCTCATTCATAAGCATGCAACTAAATTGAAAATAAAGTATAAATCAGAGCCAGCCAAACACTGACTTCTTAGGAGTAACTACATTATATCATTGTATACAACAGAAACGAGTGATACCTGCCTCTTTTCCTCCGTAACTAAATGTTCTGGTTATGGTTATGGAGAAGGTGAGACGGGTATCGTTACCTCTTACACTATACTTGTCTTTTTTGGGTCACAAGAAAAAAAGACACCAGTAAATTTGTATATCTCTCTCACTTGCACTTGCAAGAGCACCTAGGAGCGCTAGGAGCGGAGTTTGGCCAGCTCTAATATAAACTCATCAACCAGATAACGATCTAAATGTGAACACAACGTGAACAAGACTTCGCAGCATACCTAAATGTACTTATGCGAGTAGTGTGTTTCGGCCGATTCTGTTACAGAATGAGGAGGCCGTTGACCTGTAACTATATTACATGCGTTCGCAATCATGTGACCGGTCATACTTGCCCAACTTGTGGCGAGAAATAATGTTTATTAATAGTATAAATATGAAACACTTTGACATTTAATAGGGGTTAATATCAAATATTAATGTAAAAATTCATTTTAATTTTCTTCCCTACAACCGGCAAGGGTGTGACAACAGCAACAATTTTTCCCTCATTAATTTCAGGTAGTTTGTAGTGGAAGAAAATCAAAATGAATTTTCACATTAATATTTAATGTTCATTAATTCAGGTCTCGGTCAAAAGCAGANGAAGAACTGAAAAATGTAGCCAACAAAGATGTGGACCTTGTTAGCACAATTTCAAGGGTCCATTCTGTTAAAAAACAACAATAAACCGCTCGACATAGTTCTTAACGTATTCAAAATCTGCCGATGAACAGAAAGGAAATTGTTATTACAGAAAAATATAATGTTTATTAATACTATAAATATGAAACACTTTGACATTTAATAGGGGTTAATATCAAATATTAATGTAAAAATTCATTTTAATTTTCTTCCACTACAAACTACCTGAAATTAATGAGCGAAAAATTTGTTGCTGATGTTACACTCTTGCCGGGAATCGAACCCGGGGCCTTTGCCCAGTAATCAGAGCATTAATGCATAAAGCCAAAGGTCCCGAGTTCGATTCCCGACAAGAGTGACAGCAGCAAAAAATTTTTCGCTCATTAATTTCAGGTAGTTTGTAGTGGAAGAAAATCAAAATGAATTTTCACATTAATATTTAATGTTCATTAATTCAGGTCTCGGTCAAAAGCAGAAGCTGAACACGTGCGGCCTAGTAATCCCACAATGACACCCCTCCTGCTCATTTTCTAACAGAACCGGACAAATAACACTACGTATACTTATATTATTACATTTGAGTTTGTATAATTCGAAACGAAATTGTAATCGGATAGCGGCGTTGATTTTGTCAAAGTTGAAGAATCTCTTTAGCCATGTTGGGTCCAAAGGGCGCGTATAGAGTTGGATCGGGGCGGCGTGGCGTGGCGAGGGTTATCCGAAACTGCTCGAGTTGTGCATTCCCTTTGATGCCACGCTTTCGTACTGCCAGTTAATTTTACGGTGTATGAGTTCATCGCTGTATCGGGGTGTCAATCTCTGCTAAGGACCCCGCGCGCTCTGCTTCCACGACCTCATTTAGCCGTGTATAAATTGCGAGAGCTCGAGCCACATTCATATTTGTCGCGCTAGAGAAGAGACCCGAACCCGCTGAGCTCACTGAAATCGACTTGGAACAAATTCGAACGAATTAATCTAATTCCCGTATTATTCTTCATTACGTCCCATTCGGCTTTTCGTAACCGAACGGTAAGAAAATTAGTATTGATGGGAAGGATTTGCGTTCGGAACCGCGGGACGTTGCGATGCGACGCGACAGGCGCTCCAGACATATGTTAATGTCGCAAGTCGGTCGGACGAATCGTTCGCTTACGCCTCCGAACCACAATTATGTAAGTCGTACGTAATTCGTAATTTCGATTACTCTTTAAGTTAATTCCCACACCCTACGTCACTGACTTATCACGTTCCATTAGTTTATCTAACGAAACTTTATTAGATAACGACGGTTTCACCACCTTACGTTTATAATCATCTCCAGAGTAACGAGTCACATGACAAAGATAACCGCATTTTTTTTTTTTTGGAAAACTATTAGATGTAATATCAAACCCTACTGATATAAGTACTTTAGAAACTAGATAGCTAGCACCTAGTTAATCAATAAAAATGAGTAATCCAATCCGAAAAAAATAGCGAATCATTTCCGATGAAAGCCTAGTTTGGGTACTAAATTGAAGAAGAAACGGGGAGTTAGGAGGTAGACCTAGATTAGATTACTGTTTGCAAATAGTTAAGAATATGAGTTGTTCTAATTTTAGGGAAATGCGAAGATTAGCTCAGTATAGGGAAGAGTGGAGGTCTGTGTCTAACCAGTTTTAGGACCGACGACCTTATGATGATCAACTAAATTGAACAAAGCAAAGGGCATGCTTATGAGATATAAAAAAAAGAACGAAAAGTAAACAATAAGTTCATTTTAGTATTAATGACCATTCACATATGTGCATTTGCCGTATTTTATAAAAGCTCATTTTTGATGTTCTCATCAATCATTTCTAGAAGATCCACACAACAAAATCGAATTTGTGCTTGTTCTACAACTGTTTTCATAAAGCTCTTGATAACACTCTTAGCAATATCCGTCGACTAATTTTTACCATTTTATAATATAGACGTTTTGGTATATTAACATCTTACATTTACACTGTCGTTGAATCAAAGATAATTCAGTTATCTCATATAACTTAAGAGTAATGAAGCTTGAAATGTCATTCCTTCGAAAGGGTGAGTTTGAATTATAAATATTTAGGTTACCCATCTACATTTTTGATGAGTATTCGCTCACCTTCCCGTGTAGAGATAACAAAAACACCTTTTAAATGTCGGGGACCTAATTTGTCAGAGATAAGGAGTTTTTACCCAGACATTTAACCTTTTCATTTTACATAATTCGCAAGAAAAATTTAAAAATTCTATCTAATTTAGAACATCAAAACATTACTTCTTGTTAGTGTTTCCCAATAAAATTTTAGACCTTTTATTAATTTTAGGATGGAGTAAAGATGCCTGTCCGATTAATTTTTGCAATGATGATAGAGGCAACATGTGTGTAAATTATAGTAATATTGTAACATAAAAATATAAAAAGAAATAATGATGAACACATGGATTCAATTGAAGTGTAAATCTTTTTGTATTTGGATTAAGAATTGATAAATCGTCTTCTGAAAAACAGAACTGAGCGGGTGAGTTTTCGCAAAGAGGTTTCGAAAAGAAATACACTTTTTAAAGGATAACACTAATATAACATTATGGGGATAAAGACCGCTTGTACGATTCTCACGCTTCGTCGGTAATCTCTTCGAACTTCGTCAGTTGCTGCAGGTGTATTGGCTTCGAGCGAGACGTGGCATGACAGCGTACAGATCTGATATAACATCGTCGTTGTTGATTTGTGAAAGTGCGAGTATGTTAGAACGCTGTGGTCCTCTTATTGTCCAACGAACGATAAAGGAAACAATACAGTAATATATCGATTTTAAAGGGGCCCCACAACATATTATCGTATCGTTGGAAACACGATTCGAATGCCAGGTGGAATACCTGATGGACAGATAATCACGGCAACGTTATAATCCTGAAAGATACATCAATGTTTGTGACGTATAAATGCGGGTTCTTTATACAGGGATTATCGGCTTATCATTTCTGGCTATATATTTTATATTTATGTTCACGAATAAATATTAAAAAAAGGAAAACATTTTTTACGAATATGCTTGTTTCAGTTTAATTTTTATAGTTATTTTAGAATGCAGAAATAGATTTGCTTATCATTATTCAATCTATTTCATTTTATTACCTATATTGGAAATTTGAATATTTTCAAATGCCTACAAGGTAGTCAAATATCTCTTGAATGTTCTTTTGCAAACAATAATAGGCCGATTTGGTACCAATGGTCAGGTTCTGCGATGGTTTTTGACGACAACTACCTTTGTTAATTTTATTATTGATGTTCTTCAATTGTATTCAGGTTTGGGTTTTCCCCTTATTGGCTTCTGGCTCGTATTATTTTGTTGCATACCAGGTATTGGTGGTGGCACCAAAACGATTTTTGATTTTGTTACATAATTTAGCGTTTTATTTTCTTCGTTGTGGCTCTAGTTGTAATCCGTATTTCATAGTTAAAAATTCATATGTAAATGAAGTTTGTATATAGTGTTTTATATAGAGATTCATTCGCTCCTTTCAAACCAACATTTTGCGAAAATACTGCTCGTGATTTCACGGCAAACAATGCTTCTAACATTTATAAGATAATAATGGTTTTTCTTGATCCACCTCTTCGAAATATAAGCAGTTCTTTTGTCAAGCTGGATTAAATTATTACTCACAAATGCATAGTTAAAGAAGTGGAATTTTGATTGGATTGGATTGGACTACGATAAAGGAAAGTGTAAATATGCAAAAATTCGAACGATTTGTGACAAATACAACGTTTCGATGTTATGTTCAAGTGAAAGCTGCAGATTATATATTATGTTTCGTTTGTTTTTCATTTTCCTTTCTTGGTACGAAACAGATAAAATCTAGTCGTTGTCTAACAACAATACCAAAAAAAATGGTTGGGGTGACCCTCTGGCGTTGCTATATAGTTGCTCTTGCTACTGTAGCAACACTGTTTGCCGAGGGAAGTTCATTAGATGCCTTCGCCGTAGTCGAAAGCGACGATATTGTGCATTCCTGAGATTTTCGCCTGACTAGTTATTAACCGTGAATCATACTGTCGCCGGCGACGTCGCGATGGTGTTGCGGCGCGGTGGCAGAGCCCAGGCAATTACGGCTTTATTACGGTAGACGCATGGGTGGTTCATTTAGACGGAGAACGATCACCGGTAGAAATAAATATTCTGAATAGTTTACCGAATTACAACTGACTTTTATTGCTCGCAATGTCGCACCAACATTTTCCTCGAGACTCGGAACAAAAATACACTACAGCTTGTTTCTACCCTATTTTATGGAATAAATACGATGTAGGCACCGTCGTTTCAATTAAATAAAAGAATCTGTAGAATTTTTAATATCAAGAACCCGACTGTTTTATTTTCATCTAGATAGATTAAAACAAACAACTGTCGTGAAAGCTAAATGAAAAATACACTTCAATCTTTTTATCCTTTTATTGAAAAACGTCTACGCTAGTAAGAAATAATCCTTCAGATGTGGGTTAAGCTCGTGGAGGACCCTAAACAACCGAAATATTGATCTATCTTGATGTATTTTTTGATCAACCTGTTTCCGATGTATAAATGTTTACCTACTTATATATGCCATTAATTTGATTTTACTTCAGTTTTTTTTTCTGCAGTAAACCAATCAAACAAACTTGCATATTCAAGTTTACCTGTCATTATTAATTAAATAATCATCATCATAAAGTCGTCAGTCCTAACATTGATTGGACAAGCACCTTCACTTTTTCCTATCTTGAGCTAATTTTCTCATTTTCTGAAAACTAGAACACCCCACATCCTCAACTATTTGTGAACAGTAATCTAATATAGGTCTACCTCTAATCCTCTTAACTCCTGTTTCTGCTTCTAACATGTCTTTAACCAGCTAGCCCTCCATGCCTGAGAAGGTGTCCTACCAACCTATCTCGCCTATTTCATATTGACTTTCATAGAGTTATCTTGTCTTTTATTCTTTCTAATACCACTTCATTTCTAACCTTCTCTATCCACGGTATCCTCATCATTCGCCTATAACACTACATTTCGAATGGTTTTAACCTTTCCTTTTCCGTCACGGCCATCGTCCATATTTCCCACCCGTACAGCGCCGCATTCTAGATATACACCTTTAGCAATCTATTTTGAATTTCTAAATTAATCGTTCGCGAATACAGAAATTATTTCTTTTTATTGAAGGCGACTCGACCCTGTGCTATCCTTTGCTTTATATCCCTACTACTCTTTCCATCCTCAGTTATCTATCTTCCTAAATACCGAAAATCAGCCACTTTTTCTAATTTTTCGTCTCCTATCTATATATTCGCACTTTCTCTACTTATAGTTTCCTTGCGTATCAGTATTTTTAATTAATTTATTTTTTTAAAATACAATTGATAATAATTTTAGTCAAGACACTAAAAATGTAAATAGAATTTACAAAAAAAATTGTATTTTATTTAAAAAATATATCAATAAAATTATTTACAACCCCATTTTGGCTCTGATCTTTACGCTAAAAGAACTATTTTAGCATCTATACCTATCATGTCCTCTTTTTAAATTAAAATTGACGATAAAGGCAAGTAAACGAGCTTGTGTACAGTAATTGTTTGTTGCTGAACGAAGAAAACTATAACCTAGAAATATAAAAAATATATCTCGATCATTTCGAACAGAAAATAGAAAATAAACTCCTACATCCTATGCAGCATAGGATTACATAGATCACTGTCTACCCCATTCATTTGACAATCCAGTTCTGCATTCTTCGACATCAGTTATTTGGGAAAACTCAAGAAAAAAATTTTTTTTCAACATATATAACATAATAACCGACAAACGTTAAATTGATCGGCGTTTAGGCAAACCTTGTTTTACTAGTTGACAGGGACAAACACCTGGATTGTAAACAACGTTGAATATGAAGGTATTGATCCTTGTCCGCCCTTGTTAAGGACTCATATCAACTTTGAAACCTCATCATCCACTTCCACAAATTGCTGTCGATTGTTAAGGTAGTTTGACAACGATAAAACAGAACTACGATCAGAACCAATACAACGTCCAACTGTTATTAACAACTAGCGATTTAATGTGGCAAAAACTTCAGAAAAACGCGGGAAAGTTACCAACATACGTCATAATATGTTATGATATCAAATATTAAAACTGAATTCAAGTTTACTTTAGTTAATTTCAATTCAAAATGTGTTAATTCACTTAGGAACAAACGTAAAATTAAGCATGTACATTTGCAAAGGTTTCACATTGAGGATTTATTTCAGGATTTATAAAGGATTTCAAAGATTTCAGTTCTTCAAAGATATTATAACGGATCTTCAGTATTTTGTCGTATTCTTTCGATACCTTTGCAATGAGTTTCAATAACTTAGGATTCTGCATCATTTTGTTGATGGCATTTATGAAATTTATTATAATATTAAAGTGCTAAATATTAGCAGAATACAAAAAGTGTTTTGTTTATAATATACATATAGTCGAAAACTGTAGTACACCAGACGACTCACGTTTCTGTTTTTCTGCGATTGCTACGATATCAGTTTTTACAATCGTAGGAATTCTGTACATTTTGGTGCTATGGGAGCTTGGACCATAATAACGACCTCCGTCCCTTTGATAAAGTGAACTGTCAGGGTCCGACCATTCGACCTTCAGCATTTGTTTTATTAGCTATAAAAATTTGCCGTTTTTACAGTTAGATACAAGACAGCTTTTTATCAACACAAAAATCTTGGTATTTTTTCCAACCAAGACGGTAATGTCTTGCCACATGGTACAAACTATTAATACCAAGAAATTGAAAAATATCTTACAGTAGGTATGCAATAATAACTGAGTTGATATTTTCGATTTAACTTCATCCTGAAAACCTTAAGGCTTGCAATTTTTTTTCTGAACATTTAGTACATTTTAGGACATTCGTAACAATCAAGGTTACGCGAAGTAGCAACAAAAACGAAACGTTGTAGGTATAAGGTTACGGATGACATTAATGTTTTCAGTGCCTTTTTTTATTACTTTTTGATTGTAATTTGAGAAGCGCCGACTTTTATAGCGGAAAAAGTTTTTACGTAATTAGACCGCAAGTGCAGTTTAGTTCATCCGTCGTCGGTTGCCGGTGCGGTGGTCGATCCGGGCGTCGTCGACGTTGGCGTCCGTGTCAGCAGCGGCGTCATCTCATTAAACTTTTGTTTGACAAACTAACGATGATGATGCCCGGTAACGCTGCTCCGAGTTTTTGCTCCCGAATTCTCAATTCTCTCAATAATTCGCGAATTAATGAGTTTGTTTATCGAGTTGCAGTCGTTCCGGCAAAACGTAAACTACACAACTGGCAAACTATAGAAACAACTCTCCATCAGGGAGGTAAACACGTTGCAACACAATCCGCGGAAATAAGCTTATTATCAGAAAAAAATAAAACAACGACAGATTGTTATTTGTTTCAACTCGCAATTACAGAGAGATTGGTGATTTTGTAAAGTTTAAATAGCGGACGGTAGGATATTATGGAATTAACTGAATAAAGCGTCTAATAAAGGAATAAAACTGACTAAATAGACTACTGTCGATATGCAGATAAAAATCACTAATCTTTTGACGTGTTAAAGAGCATGTTTAAATGTCAATATTCTTGTTTTCTTTTTGGCTTCTGCTTACAAAATACTACCCTAAAAGCAGCACTGTAGAAACGGTAACAGTTTCTTTCCTATGTACAATTATTATTGTTTATAGTTGGGACGAAATGAATTATTTTTGATTGGCTGATTTTAGGTATCTTTTTCTTCTTCTTCTAGGCTAGAAACGTTTAAAATGTGATGAAGGTTTCGTAGACAGAGAAGGTTAGAAATGAGACGGTATTAGGAAGAGCATGAGAATGGACGTATCTTCTTTTTTGTTTCCACTTGGGACTTTAGTCACTTGCTGCGTTTGGAAGACGTCCTTGTTAAGTTAAGAAAAGCTTCATAAGGAGTACAAAGTGAAAAGAGATAAGCGAATAATAGTAAGCGGTGCAGCCGTTAGAGGTTGCTTAGGTAAAGATCAGGATCGGCTTTATAACTGCCTGGTTGAAATTATATCTTTAAACAACAGTCTTGTTTTCATAACTTCCAGAGAATTTTGAACTTTTTTAAAGTCCGATGCTGGCAACATGCTCAAATTCTGCTTGACTCCATCTTCTTATGTTACACATCTATTGGTGTAATGTGATTCTCTCCTTTTTATTAGTGCCCGCTGCAATTCCTACCTGACATCTCTTTTCTATGTTGACGATATTCTCTATATCGTCTGTTTTGAGCCTACTGCTGAAAGAAAAAAGTAAATGCGACAGTTTTATTACAGACTATGCCAATTTTGAACGTTCGAACTATAGATGTGTTCAAAGAACTGGCTGCAAAACCGCCGCACACGGTTACCCTTTTGTTCG
This sequence comes from Agrilus planipennis, assembly GCF_000699045.2. NCBI lineage: Eukaryota > Metazoa > Arthropoda > Insecta > Coleoptera > Buprestidae > Agrilus > Agrilus planipennis. Next base: position 181,347 of record NW_020439068.1, on the reverse strand, counting down.
AATAAAAAGCACGAGTGAGCGGTTTTTTTTGTGGTAGCACAACCGGAAGCTAGTTCACCACGTGTAAGTAGATTCGGCGGTCAAACACGGCGCTGCGGTTAGGTCTGCAGTCTTTGTCAGTGCCCCGTTGGATATTCTTTTACAAAACGGATTTCGACCCTGTTGGTTAGCAAATATTGCACAATCCGCTGCAGACTCACCACATCCAAACGCAAATTTACCACAGCAAACTTCTGCGCTTGTTTGAGTTTAAACCGCCTCCGAACGTTTGCAACTGGAAGAAATAAAATACTATCAGTGAACTAAAAATCATAAAATTAAATATGTAGGGGAATCAATTCCATTCCAAAGGTATTCATCTATTGCATCAGTAAGTACTTAGTTTGAGGATTGCCATGCATTGCAAATATATCGGCTTTCATCGTACGTTTATGTGTTTCAGTTTAATTTTAAAATTCTTTGTCATTAAAGATGGATTTGCTTACCATTATTCAACCTATTTTACTTTATTATATTGGAAATTTCTATAATTTCAAATACATACAAGTTAGTCAAATATCTCTTGAACATTCTTTTGCAAACAATAATAGGCTGGTTTGGNTCATCGTACGTTTATGTGTTTCAGTTTAATTTTAAAATTCTTTGTCATTAAAGATGGATTTGCTTACCATTATTCAACCTATTTTACTTTATTATATTGGAAATTTCTATAATTTCAAATAAATGCATCAAAGGTAGTCAAATATATCTTGAATGTTCTTTTGCAAACAATAATAGGCCGATTTGATCCCAATGATCAGATTCTGCGAAGGTCTTCGACGACAACCACCTTCGTTAATTTTATTATCGATGCTCTTCAATTGCATGCAGGTTACAGGAATTTGATAGCGCGAGGCAGAATCATACCTTCTTGGGTTTTTCCCCTTATTGGCTTCTGGCTCGTATTCTTTTGTTGCATACCAGGTATTGGTGTTGGCACAATTTTGATTTTGTCACATAATTTAGTATGAGTTACGGTTTGTCCTTCTTCTTGTTAACTTGCGTTATTAATTCGTATTTTTTTCGTTGTGCTTGTACTTGTAATCCGTTATTTTATAGTTAATACGTAATTCATTTGTAAATAAAGTCTGTATATAGTGTTTTATATCTAGTTTCATTCGCTCCATTAAAACCAATATTTTGAGAAAATTCTGCTAATGATTCCACGGCAAACTGTACTGTAAATACTTCAGGAAGCATTTGTCAGTCAGTGTTGCGAGATGTATAGAAACGCTAAACTGATTACAAAGTACTATTTTCGCTCAGTTTTAGACCATGTTCCAATATTATCAGCAATGAGAGTTACAAAGATTGCTTTGATAATGATTTCATACCTCTATAACTGAAAGATCATTCAATAAATTTTGGAGGGATGCTTACTGCAGTTAGGAACTAGCTAAAAACACTTACGAGAACAGGGTGAAAATCTATTATGATATCATAAAATGAGCTGTTCCTGTACATAATTACAAGTATTTCCAGTACCTTAATCTGAAAAGTGTCTGATCCACTCCAGCAAATCCATAAAGGCAGAAAATTGAATAACGCATGATATTTTACCGCACGTTCGAAATCTATAGTCACCATTTGAGATCCCAACGATTCTTTCATTGAGAATGTGAGCTTGTTACGTTTTCTATTATTAGATATTTTTCGGTTGTCGCTGAACCGATCGTTCCCCGTTGTATCTCATTTGTGCCAGATGTAGATGAGTACTCGCGCTAGGTTCGTACTCAAAATATAAGGGGAGCGTTACCGGCATCTGTGCGGGGCGAAACTGGGGAGCACAGGTGGTGGAAAGAGAAAGAGTATTTGCGAAATGCTTTAGTTGTGGTAGCCGACGACGTGTCAGCGAATGAATATGCGACCGGAACGTGTTCGTGAACGTGCTCCGCCTTTGCCACGTTGGATTTCTGCAAAGACGTCCGACGTGAGAACGCATTCCCTTAGGAGATCGACCTGTTCGTTGTTTGTGTGCTTTCCAACAGCCTCCGCGGCAGAGAAAACGGATTATTTTTATATGACAAATTCCGAAAGCGCCCGCCGCTTTCCTCCGAGTGATTATTTACGAATTCCGTTGCGTGACAAAGCACAGTCGCCACGATAAAATTCAATAGCGCCACAAAATAGTCGCCGATATCATTCCGGTGGAATTTTCGCACTGTACGGCCGCGGAAAGAAGGTCGTTTCTATTCCACGACGAAGAACAAACTTCGACATCAGGAGACAGATAAATACGAATCACTCGAGCATCACATAATACGAATGTTTGATGCGAATTTCAATTTTCATATCTTCGACAATAAGAAGGAATATTTGTTTTGATAGAGACCAATTTTATAAAGATTAAATGGAACAGTGAAATTGGATAATCTTTTGTTACATATTGAATTTGGTATCATCTGTCGTCACTTTAAGGGTTGATTTATTTTAATTCTTGTAATTTGTACATGTTACAGCTTAGTTGTAGTGTGCTTAAGGCATTTAAGTGTTTTTAAAAATGCAACGGAGGAGCACAGCATATATATTGTGGTGTTACAGGCGAATGAACAGGACACCGTGGATAGAGAAGGTTAGAAATGAAGAGGTCTTAGGAAGAATAGAAGAACAGAGGACTCTATGGAACTCAATACATTATAGGCGATATAGGTCGGTAGGACACCTCCTCTAACCAGTCATAGGACTGACGACTTTATGATGATGATATATTAATATCCTCACCTTTCGGTTTTATTGTTCAACCTAGTTAAATTTTAAGGAATTGTATAGTGCTTAAATATGTACTTAGGATTGACAATAACTTTTTTTGATTTTCTTGTCACTTAGTTATATGCCCATTAGTCCAGAGTTTGGTAATAAAATTAGAAAGGCGTCTCAATTATTGATAATAAAGTAAATTTCCTGTCTGAAGTTATATACATTTAGTCATCAGAAAAGAGAAGACGACAGATAAGAGGATTTGGGAGCAGTGGATTTAGGCGATTTATAGCTCCAGATGAACCGAGAAATTACGATAGATTAAAGATTGTTTGCCTCTGACATTTATTCATTCGAATAAGATTAGCCGCTGTCGGAACTTTTTAGAAGCTTTTCTCTCTTCGTTCTACCGACGAACATCCTCGTGGCCCTTTACACCTTAATATAATTTTAAATGGATGACGCCAACGGAGCCATTAGGAGGAAGAAGTAGAAAAATGGTAAATCACCTGGAAGATATAGCAAGCCCTCTAAAGGAAACACTTTACCTTTAACTTACTCAACTTTAAGAATCTTTCAGGGTTCAACGTATATAGCCCAATGTCTAAAGTCCAAACAATTGGCGGATGAAACACAATTTTTGATTGAAGGAAAAGAGAATCCCAATCTTTTAATATTTGTTCATTTCAATTAATTATAATTGATTGGGAGTAATTAAAGGCAACAAAATAAAACTTTTCTGCAAACTTCCAATGTTGTATTATCTATCGGGTTGTTCGGAAAGTCATTTCGTTTTTTCCCGACAGAAGATTTAATTGTATTCTTTTGCACCCAACTTCACATTTAAGCCGTATAATTTTTATATGCTTTGAGAGCTCATATAGCAAGGCTTGTGTGTGAAAAATTCCAATTAATTCTACGCAGTAGTTTTTGGTTGGTGCCCTTTTAAATATGGAGAGCGATAAGCAGCATTTTCGACATATCTTACTGTTTTACTACAGAAAGGGTAAAAATGCTGTTCAAGCCAGAAAGAAATTGACTGATGTGTATGGAGAAGGTGTGTTGACAGTACGCCAGTGCCAGAACTGGTTCGCTAAATTTCGATCCGGCAATTTTGATGTCGAAGATGCACCACGTTCGGGAAGGCCGGTTGAAGCTGATAAAGACGCGATAAAGGCATTAGTTGATGTGAACCGGCGAATAACAACACGTGAGATCGGATTGAGGTTAAATTTATCAAATTCAACAGTTTATGACCACTTGAAAGGCCTGGGATTATCCTCGAAGCTCGATGTATGGGTTCCCCATGTTCTCACAGAGAGAAATCTGTGTCGCCGCATTGACGTCTGCGATTCGCTTCTCAAACGTCACGAAAATGATCCGTTTTTGAAGCGCATCATCACTGGGGACGAAAAATGGGTTGTATACAACAACGTCAAACGCAAGAGGTCATGGAGCAAAAAAGATGAACCGGCTCAAACCATTTCCAAAGCCGATATTCACCAAAAAAAGGTGATGCTGTCTGTTTGGTGGGATTTTAAAGGAATCGTTTTTTTTGAGCTTTTACCGGATAACACAACGATTAATTCGGAAGTCTACTGTCATCAGCTGGACAAACTGAATGATGCACTTCAACAGAAAAGGTCAGAACTAATCAACAGGAAAGGTGTAGTGTTTCACCAAGACAACGCGAGACCTCACACAAGTTTGGTCACTCGCCAAAAGCTTTTACAGCTTGAATGGGATACAATGCTACACCCACCATATTCTCCAGACCTGGCACCATCGGATTATTATTTGTTCCGGTCACTCCAAAATTTTTTAGACGGTAAAACCTTCACCTCAAATGAGGAGGTCAAAAACCTCCTCGATCAGTTTTTTGCCAGCAAAGACCAAAAATTTTATTAGCGTGGAATTATGCTACTACCAGAAAGATGGCAAAAGGTGTTGGACCAGAACGGTCAATATATAATTTAATAAAGTATCTTGTTTATTATACGAAAACTGTCTTTCATTTTCACAAAAAAAACGAAATGACTTTCCGAACAACCCTATATATCTCTTTCCGTTACACAGAAATTGGTGTAATGTTATTCCTTCTTCTTTATTAGTGTCTGCTGGAATTCCTACATCACATCGCTTTTCCATGGGTACGATATCCCCTATAACGTCTATCGTGAGTAAAAGTTCGAGTTCTGCTTGCAACCGTTCTAGACTAGCTAATAAGTTAAAAGAATAGGCATAGTTACTAAAGGTTGGACCAACTTCTGCGCTGTTTTGGTTCTTTAAAGGCTATAGAAAATACTTCTTAAGATATTTCAACAAAATTAGTTAGCAGGCATATTATGTATGTACTTGATACCTATTATTAAATCTGAAGTGTATTCAGTTCAAATCAAACAAAGTGCACGTTTGGAACGTTCATATTCATTAGGAGTAGAGCAGGTAGATATTCGGGAGAGCGAATTCCATTTGACAATGGCACTAGGCCGGGGCATAATTAAATTGTTTGGACTCATACAGCAAATTCACGATCAGTGGTTTTTAATTGAATTAGATTACATTGCTGCAACAAAGCTATTTGATATTTTAATAAACATCGGGACGTATACCGTAGGATTGCATAGATACATAGGTATATATATATATATACGTTGATATCGAGGTAGAACAACAAAAGTTTGCCACTACATACACCTATATATTCAATACGTTGATATCGAGGTAGAACAACAAAAGTTTGCCACCACATACACCTATGTATTCGACGAAAATCATATAAGTGGTTTTGGATGATGTTAAAATTAATCACAGCCAGAACTGTGTTCTCTGTTCAAATTAATATTCCATTTTATTGAGCAAAAACAAATATTTAGCAGGACATTGTGAGTACATACACAAACGCAGGACGAATTCAAAAGTTCATCATGGTAGGAAAAACTTCTGACGCTGCGGCTTTGCAATAAATGCACAAAGCAAACCCTTTCATATATAAACTAAGAGTAAAATTAAATTGGTAATAACCAATATCGTGTACATGTTCTGAACAATACACTCGAAATTTAGTAATTGTAATCGATTTTAAAGATTTACTGCAATTTTACTATTATTTAATGTGAATAGTTCAAAAATAAATAAAAAATAATGTTTAAACAAATTAACACAATTCCTCAAGTGTACACATATTTTGTTACTGTATCAACCAAACTTAAGTAATGTTTACTTTATATTTATTATGGTTTTAGTAAGTTTGAACTATAGTTTCCAAAATAGGTACTACATATCGTATTATTTAACAGTTTGTATTTTTTAAATTGTTAAATTTAATTAGCTTACCAAGATGAAGGAATTCTACTAATATTAATACTTTGCTTACCTGAAACAAAAGAAAAATACATTAATTACATTTAACAGAGAATAATTGATTAGTAACATGTAAAATTTACTTGATTACTTCATTAGATACTACTACAACAATTATAAATAATGTTTTGGATCATTACAATAGAGCTTATCGCCAGAGTCGGACTGAACATTTTAGCCCGGGGTGCGATGTAAAAAATGGCCTGGTTTAGAAGGGAAAGTGCACAAATTTTAACAGCACTCGTTCTTAAATAAATTTAAGAAGTTAGGAGGAAATTTGCGTTTGTCTTTGCTTCGGTCTTTGCTCTTGTTTTAAAAATTTTTTATTTTTTGAAAATTTTATAAATTATATTTAAAAATGAAGGATAAAAATCATAATATTTTTTTGNAGGAGAGATCATATGCAAATTTCAATATAAATGTTATTCGAACATTTTTTATTACATCATTTGTACATTTTAGGCAAACAATAAATTTTTAAATATCTTAGACGATTCAGCTAATTTATCAAAAATATTATTAAGGTTTTTTTAATTTCTCTTTTTTTCACATTTTTTGAGTCATTTGGCCCAGGAGGCATTTGGCCCGGGGTGAATTTACACCCCTGCACCCCGGGCCAGTCCGACCCTGCTTATTGCAATTTTTAAAAATACTGAGCATGAAATATTTAAAGAGCCTGACCAAATGAATATTGTTGTTTTGGTTAAGTTTTACGGTTAATAAATATTGAATACCATTCCATCTACATGTGTCAGCTCAATCAAAAGAATTTTCAATTTTTCTATATCTTCAGCTTTATCCTTACTAGAATGATGTATTTCAAACGATAATAACTAATTTGTGGTCGACAAATGAAACCTTATACTCATTCGATGGTAAGATCCGTTTCAAATTTTCCACATTTCGCATTTACCGAAGTAATTCTAAAGCAAACAACGAAGACAATTTGTTAGCGGGTACACGTACGTATACATGCCACATGATCTACTTCCTTACACTATGAAGTTAATTTGTGCAGTAATAAATACGTCCGACAGTCGCAATCAGTATTTTTCATAGCGGGAGGTGTGGAACTTTAAATATCTCCGGTGATTTATTCTCTTAATTTTCACTCGAGACCAGGTACTGAAACGCTTTCTCGCCAGCAATATCTTCCCGAGGGCTGTTATAAATGTGAGTCTTACGAAAATAAAATTAGTTACACATTGTAGCAGGTACTACATTCTTCAATGCCACACGATGTTCTACTAACCAAAAGAACAACGACAATTTGCCCTTAAGAATTCGAGAACTACAAAACAAATTCTAAATACAGCGCGTAACAGAAATAAATGCCGAAGTTTTTTTAAAGAAATCACAGTCGTTTACAATGTGAAGCCGGTCCTGTGCGTGAATTGGCAACACAGACGTCTATCGAATAGCGTAGCGCGATAAGAACTCTGCAACTGCATGGATTGAAAATGTAAGCGTTGCCTATTATCGAACATCTAAGACAGACAAACAATTTAGTACTACACATAAAGAGAACATTAATCGGTAAATGAGAGCATTATTAATTTTATTAAGGTAGATTTCCATACCACCATTGCGGTATTGCTAAAGAACATTACCTTTTTTTTGGGGGTGGTTGTAAGTACACTTACTGTAATAAAAAAAATAATAAAAATGTTAAATACTTTTCCAATAATATCATACACTGTCGAACGATGACATATGTACAACATACGGAATATATTTACTGCTTCAAATTACAATTAAAATGCTAATGTAACTAGACTTGATTCAAGTTCTACATCGAAAATAATTACCTTTCTCTATTCTTTTTTTAATCCGCCATAATTGGATAAATTAGCACCTTTAGGAGACCTAACAGGAATAAGGAAGGGTCAAGGAAAGACCTACATAGATAAGATTATTACCTATTGTTCGCAAAAAGAGATTTAGGATGTCGTTGTCGGAAAAGAAGACAGGACGGAGTGGAAGTGCGTGTGCAACCAATCTTAAGACTAATGATCATGATATTTATTATGTTTTCAGTTACAGGGACATTTGACGCAAGTTTATTTTCCACTGCAAACACATGCAGCTATCTCTTCGGTTTGTTTAATATTGTGCAATGATTTTTTTGCCTTTCCAATATACCTTCCTATACCTATAGGAGTATTTAAATCACTGAGTAACGGATCGTGTTGTGGTCATGGTGATGATGAGGCATCACAAAATCTTGGTGGATCAAATGTCAAAATCCATTTCCCCTTATAGACTTAAAAGAGCATTTTTTGGATTTAGAGGTGAAGATATCTCAAATTTTTGACGTCGCCAGACAATTCCCAAAGAAAATTTGGACTCTTGATTCTTGATCCCGTAAAAGTTTATATATGTAATTTGTAAATTGTATTAACCAACAAACAAGCTTTTTCTTAAGCAGAAGTCACTTCCTTATATGTTCGCACTTCTAGCTTTGTGGAAAATTCACCATAGACTAGCCTATACCAGTCGGACGACACATATCTTCTTCTGAATTGGTAAAACATTATTAGAACTAGGCTTACTCACAATTCTGACTTTTAGTATCTATTGTTCTGCTTGATCCAGTATGCAGCAGAGACGAACATTGTTTCTTTTCTTGTTTAAACCAGGGTCTTCCTGTTTACCTAACGAATAAATTTGACCTAATGTATAAAGTATTTTTGCTGTTTTCTTTAGGTTCAAAGTTTTCACTTTGGTTCATTTCCTAACCCCACGTTATGTGCATCGTATTTTATTTGTAAATTCCTTAAGCCAGTGTTTGCTCTTCGCCAGACGTGGAGCTTAACTTCAGTGAAAAACGTAAGCCCCTACGTCACTTCTTGTGCACCGAAAGAAAATGATTAAACGCCTTTACTTGTTAAACAACCATCCGATAAATCAATCCGAAAATGCCTGACGGCTACGCCGTGCAGTCAACGTCGACACAACTCCAGCACGCATAGACGCCGTAGTCGTCCTTACTGCCACCAATCCTCCGCTGCTAGAAGCGACAGCGGCATCCATTCTCCCCCCCCCCCCATCACCCTTTGAATTTATTTAAGATGCGGGAATTCCTTTATGCGGCGCGGAAATTCCTTATAAAATGAAACTTTGATAAACCGCAAGATTTTGCATTAGTGGAATTTATTGACGCGGCCAAGCCGATATTCCAAATATTTTACGAAATGAATTTTTCCCGACGAAAAGAGACGGCGACAGCATTTTCTTTTTTCCTTTTGGGGAATTCGGGATCGACAGCATGGCAGAAAGGAATTTTAGTCCTTTCCTCTCGAAAATTGAAAACCAACCGAATAAAAAATTGAAAAAAAAAAAAAACGAATCATCTACGGAGAAAAATACTGACACTGAAGGAAAAAATACATAATACTTTTCAATAAAGTCGTGTAGGTGTATTGGCGTAACGTAGGCGCTTATATAACGTTTTCACTAAAAATAAAATAGTAAATATTCTGAATAAAACTCAATGACAATTTGCTCGATTTTTTTTCGTTAGGAGTTATACCACCCTTATGAAATCTGAATAGATATTTATTAAAATGTAATTGAATTGTTGTCTTAAAGTGCTTTTTACAATTCATAGCTCTGCTAATATCAAATACTCATTTTAATTATAACCATCAGAGTTATTAGACATTAATTTATCGAGGCAGAACTAGCAAAAATTCCTTATAAAAAAACAAATGTACTGTTCGTTTCAAGAAGTTAGAGATATGCCCCTTTCCTTTATTAGGATGCGCCATAACATAATTCCAAATTCAATCATATTTCGAAGTGGTCTGTATTCCGTTGAAACTGCAGGCAGCTCTAACAGAACACAAACCAACTTTTACCTGCTGTCCTAACAGTGCGTTTTGAAAATACTACAAATGGCGCAGAAAACGCCATCTGTAGCACGATGTTACATTTTAGGATTAGGTATGCTCCAACAAGGTCCACTTGTGTGGATATCTACTTGCTGAAAACCAATCCCAGCGTAGACAACCTCAACGTGATAGACACGTTAGCTTAATCGAATAAAATAAAATGAATAATAATAGAATACAGACTAATTCGAATTATTCTATTCGATTATGGTAACGTGCCTATCACGTTGAGGTTGTCTACGCTGGGATTGGTTTTCAGCAAGTAGATATCCACACAAGTGGACCTTGTTGGAGCATACCTAATCCTAAAATGTAGCATCGTGCTACAGATGGCATTTACTGCGCCATTTGTAGTATTTTCAATCATATTTGTCAGCGTAGCGTATTTCTTCGCCGATCATCGAGCGAGTGCTAGACAAAAGTGTACAGTACCATTTGCAAAATTATTTAAACTACCTCGTTAAAATTTAAGAATATGCTTTATTTAAAAGCATATTTAGCCAAAAATAATAACAAGTGAATTAACTTAACGTTCTACACACCTATAAAACTTTTGCTTTGTTTTCTATTGTTAATTTATATACATTTTTGTTTTAAGAAATTGCTAAACATTTTCGTCTAGTACTGTACAGTTCTAGCCGATCTCCTAAGACCGCCCATCGAGAGCTCTGCTCGTTCAAGCTTGTTCCAACTATTTCTGTCTTGCTCACGCCTAGCGTGTATTCTTTCTATCTTCGCGCAGATTCCTCCAAGGTCACAATTCTAACAAATTGAAATGGGCTGTACCTGTTTGTTTAAAGGTTATTTGAATATGCAAAAGACGCTTCATTGAATCATAGTGTGATGAGTGTAGAGGAAAATGTCATATGCAAACAGACACGAAAGGAAGGAAGCAAATCAATGAAAATTGAGATTCTCTATTGTAAGATATTTCTGATGGTTATTTGAAGCCCTACAAGCGGTAGGTAAAAATACCGTTTGAGGCCATGTCACTTTAAACGCTTTCTCGATGATGTCTACCTCCGTTCACTTTTTAATTCGGTTGAAAAGGAACCTGAACGAAAACAATTTCCTGTGGAATGATAATTTAGTTCGTGCTGTGGTTAGGGTGTGCGCGTGGTGGTAGACATGGCATGTCGTTGTCGGTGGATAGGCCAAATGTAGGGACCGTTGATGGGGTGGTGGTGGTGGTGGTGGTGGGGGAGGTAGTTGGCCGGGGATCGGAGAAAGACAGGAACGAAAAAACACAGTCAAACGCAGTGTAGAGGAGAAAATGTGGATGGAGAAAGAGAGTAGGGGGAGAAGACGGCAAATTCGTCTGATCCATCAGGCGCTGAATACAGAGCGGAGATTGAAATTTATAAGAAACGACGAACAAAAGATTTTCCATTCTGTCACCTTCAACCGACGGAACAGATGCTATAGGGAAATATGTTTGTGACAAAGGGAGTTTGTTGTCGGAACCGTATGAATCGCCGTTTTCACGTAGCTTACTCAGGTCCTCGGCCCATTTTACAGCATTACTGTCGACTTGTTTATTTTATGACAGACTATCGGTGGTAGAATGCAATGGTTTTCATATGGCTTTAACATATTCCACACGAAAACGTGTTTAAAAAGTTTTGTTATTTATACAACAGCACACAATAACGTAATAAATCCATTAATTTTTCGAGAGGTTCAATTTATGTTGCACAGCTCGCCATGTGACTTTTGTTTATAAGTTTTTAAAAATTTTTAGCTCAGTAGTTTGTTTTATAGGCAGTTTAAAAAGATAATTTTTTAAAGCTGGCAAGTATATGTAGACCGTAGAAGAAGAGCAGCGATGCAAAGGATGATTTAGTCGGCGTCGGAGGTTCTCGCCGAGGGCAGATTCTGTAGGAGGAAGTTCGCAAACGAACTTCGGCTGTGCGATGATACAAACCTCGGAAATTGTCCTCATTCATCACCGGATGATCTTTGCCATCTACTACATTCATCTCTTGAAAACTTGTGAAGTGCCGGAATAGGTAGGGGTCGGTGCATACCGGGAAAATTACCCCTAAGGGCCATTATGTGTGCGATAACTTTCATCATACAGACGGTAATATTCTCTGTCGACATTAATTCCGCGATTCCAGTGAATGAATCTTCGCCACCGTATTTTTCACCAGAAACACTATACGAATTGGTTTCCCTGTTTTACCACCTTTTCACCTAAAATTACCGACAGTTTCTTCCTATTTACGTAACCTCCTTCTTGATAATTTAAACTTCAACATACGGTTTATTCGACTTGTTTATGTAGAAATAAAAGATTTTTATAAACTTTTAGCTTAAACTCCAAAGCGTAGATATAAACATCCACGAATAAAATATGAATTAACCCACGATATTTGTTCTAGTTACGAATACATTGAGCGAAGAACTCCGTAACTTCAACTTAATTCTTATGTTCTTTAATTAAGTGCTGTTTGTTTTATAGTTTCATTTCAAAATGGTTTGGTGCTTTTATATTTTCCCCGTCGTACCACCCAAAATTAATAGGTAGTGTAACAATATTAAATCAGTTAATTGAAAAGAAATTTGTTTACTATAGTAAAGTACCTACTGTTATCCATTTTCAATTAGCTGGCAACAATTGCCACCGCCTCGGAGAATTAATCATAAAATCCACCTATAAGTGGGTAGAAGGTGTGTAATTGTTTTAACCCTGTTTTGATAGGATATTGCGAAGATGATAGGGCTTAGCAACTTCAATTTCGGAAATTCGCCGACCCGCATTCTCATAATAATTGAAAATACCTTCTCTAATCTACCATGGTTTGATAACTAATTCACACAATAAGAATACGTAGGAAAACGGGTTGAACCTACTAAAAAATTGTTAGTAAACTAAGTTCGCTGCATTTCATTATTAATAAATAACACATAAAATCATCATCATAAGATTGTCACTCCTAAGACTGGTTGGACGTCCACTGTTTCCTATCCTGAGCTATTTTTTTCCATTTTCCTACAACTGAAACTTCCCATATCCATAACTATTTGTGAACAGTAGTCTGATTTAGGTCTACCTACTCCTGTTTCTGCTTATAATATGTCCCTGTCCTCTGTGCTATCCTTTTTAATACCTCTTTATTTCTTACCCTCTGTATCCACAGTATTCTCATCATCCGCCTGTAACACCACATTACATTTCGAACGCTTCTAACCTTTTTTTCTAAACATAAAATATGACCATAAAAGTCAGAGTAAAATTAGAAAGAAATGAAGCATCTTGCTCCACCTAACATTAAAATTCAGAATGTTCATGAACAAATAAAATGATTTATTTACGTCTGGACATAGGTATTAAGAAAGGACTACGAAACTTTATATAAACAATACAAAAGAAGTCTATCTCAAATATAGATATTATGTACTTTTTTACAAGCATATCACGTTTCGCCCATCATATCAATCATCAAGATATTTCTGAAGGTATACAATCCTAAGAAGATACTACAGAAATTTTATTAGACTATTAAATGTCGAAATAGCATGTGCGAGTTAAAGGCCGGTGCTATTCCTTAAGCTTTTTAAAAAAAACACTTTTGAACACTTACTTTCTTTATTATTGATTAATTATTAATGTGTTTAATTTGTTCTTAAATTTGGAGGGTTTTGTTGCTTAAAGGAATAGGAGTTACGCCTTACGGAAAATAGCGATACACCATGTGCGTTAACTATTAACACGATAAGAGACCGACCTAGTCGTTTGAAAGACTTTTTGTAACTCCACGATCGAAGTTATTGATTGTTTAAAGAAAACTTGCATCACTGCTGATTAATTAAAAAGGAACGGATGGCGTGGGTTTGCCAGCCGTCTACTACTGATAAGGCACGCGTTTTATTACAATGTTAGCATTTTTAAAATGGTTAACTCCTCCGCCCTTAAGATCAAATTTTACATTTTGTAAAAAATTAAAATTTGGTTAAAATACATATTAATACAAAAATGAAACAATAATACATAATAATACAATAAATCTATCAGCTACATCTCATTACCTTTTGTAAGTGAAGGAAAGGCAACAGAAGGTTTTCCCAGCCGTTCATTCACTTTGCTGTACACAGCTTCTGGTTGATTTGATTTATCATTTTTCTTATTTCTTATTAAATAATTGGTAATGTTATGTCGCTTGCAAACAATAAAAATTACGAATAATAATAATACAGTTATTAATATACTAAGAAATACATAGAAATACTTACTGTTGCTATCAACTTTCTCTGTTAGATAGGTTAGAGGGTCATTGGCTTGTAGTGTAATTTCGGAAAGTCTATCCAAACCGATGGATTTTAAGTTTAATTGTATCGGTTTGACTTCCGCAATATTATCAATTATTAAAGGTAAAAATACTGGTTCTTCTTTTAAATTTTGTTTTAAGTTTATATATTTAAAATCTTTTGCAACAAATGAGCAAGAGTACGGAATTATTAACAAATAGATACCTTCAAGTCTATGAACCTCCTCCGATCCACACTGTGCATGTATAAGTGTTAATTTGGGTGCTATAACCAAATATTTTTCGTCACTAATCGTTTCTACTAGAATTTCAGAAACGTTAACAGGTATATGTCTACATTTAGGATTTTTGTCTACTTGAAGTAGATTTTTAATACAAGTCTCGTATTGGTAGTTTTTCTCAATAACGTTATTGTTACAATAATATTCATTTTGTATTAAGTCGCATTTTTGTTTTACATAAAAGGTTTCTTTTTTACTTATTATGGCATAAGGCGTTGGAGAAATTATTGTAGTGTTATACATTGTCGGGATGGAATACAAATGATATAAATTAAATGTTTCTGGGTGTAAAATAGGTATATGTAAGAGAAACACTAGATGCTCTGATGTTACATAGAATTCGACTTTGATGGTTTGCATGAAAAGAATGTTATCATTCGCGTAAAATGAATTTTGGTTATGAAATTTTGACAAAATGTTTTTGATATTAAAAATTTGATTTACGTCAACAATACTCAGGTGCATTCGCCCTAAACTGGCGAAACCTATAGCTGTGACTAAATTATTCATTATGCTATCTATTTCTTCAATAACAATTTGTAAAAGAAAGACTGCGGTCATGTAACTTTCTTGTGCCCTAATATTGTTTAATGCTCTTTCAATCATCACGAAATTTTGGGAAATATTCTTGAGATTATTCTCATAATTTTGAACAATTTCTTTGTTTAGTGAAACTTGTTTATTAAAATGTTTAATGATGTTTTCTTCGTTTACTTTTAATTCGTTTATAGCCCTATCGTATCTGTCTCCGTCATCTGAGTCTAAAGTTCCTGAAATAAATTTGAATGCTGTTCCTAATAAGTTAATTAGTCCTCTCTTACTTCTTTTTGTACCTATATTTAAACTATCTGGATGAATTGTTGCAATTTGGTTTTTAATACGTTGAATACGTAATTGTAATAACAATATTTCTCTTATGATTTGTTTATCTTCATTTTGATTATTAAGAATTACCTTTAAATTTGACTCTGCTTTCTGAACTTGTTCAACTAGTGGTTTTAGTGGATAATTTTGTACAAATGTATGATGAGTAATTTGCATTCTAGCGGTGCCTAATTTTAATGGTAGAATACCTGAATTTTCTCTTAGACTTTTAATTTCTATTCGCTGTGGATGTGCTAGGTAGATGCTGATGGTTGTCAGAATAATTAACGTCAGTACCCGATTCATCTGTAACAGATAATCTTGGTTTCATTTGAGATTTGCGAATGGGTTTTAACTCCTGTTTATGATAATATTTAGA